>NC_044040.1:45285817-45428317 GCF_901765095.1 Microcaecilia unicolor | reverse complement strand
GTAATACTATTCATATATATATCTGTACTGTATATATTCAGATTTTCACTGTTTTTATTGAGAGGAATTTGATGGTAGATATTCCTAAACTCCAGAGGCTAGATGAGCAGACTGATGCTGGTGGTAGTTTTGCACATCTTGATGAGCCACCTTGAAGGAAAAACTATGATGATTGTACTGAAGGAAAAGATCTATAGAGGTCTTTCTAAAGATGAGTGGTAGAATTAGAGTGAAAGTCTCGACGAGATTGCAGGGTTTTTTTTAATGAAAGAAGCTAGCAGAATGTTGAGAAATTTGATAGATTCTTTTCAGAGTAAAGGAGCATAAGTGTTTCTCCGCTGATTGACATAAGACTTGGCAAACTAATTGTTTAATGTTATGAAAGCACAAAGAGCTAAAGGAAAAACCCCTTGAGTGTTGAGTGATGCATTGCGTTTACTTTCTCACTTCTAATTAGCTTGAGTACAGGTAATGTGCAAATGTTCTCTGTCTTGTTGAGAAGTATTTGTGATTAGTAAGATGTAGCAACACAAAAAGCTGAACAAAATAAATAAACATATTGTTATATTGCCTAGACGACTCACAATCCTAGTGATCCTATGAAGTGAAAAAGATATTGTAAATATATGGCCCATGCTTTTTGAGGTGCCATGGGAACTGTCATGTGAAGCTATGTCCAGGGAGAACAAGTGAAGCTATGTCCAGAGAGAACAGGAAGTAATGTTTCTAGTGACCAAATCACAATAGAGGGACTTATGGTCATCACAATGGAAACAGTTTAAATATGTGTGACACTTAAGATAATAGTCCCTAAAGAGTGGAAATTGTATTGAAAGATTGCTCTTATACTGGCTTCAAAAGGAACTGCCAATATTTATGAGGAAACTAGTAAAAAAGGCCCGTTTCTGACACAAATGAAACAGGCGCTAGCAAGGTTTTCCTCAGAGAGTGTATGTGAGAGTGACTATGTGAGAGAGAGAGTGAGTCTGTGTGTGAGAGAGAGAGTGTGTGTGTGCAAGTGCATATGTGAGAGAGAGAGTGTTTCAAACAGATATACAGTGTGTGCGAGAGGAGAGTGTGTGTGAGACAGACTCTCTGTGAGAGTGTATGAGACCAAGAGAGTGTGTGAGTGACTGTGTGACACATAGAGAGTGAATGTGATACAGTGTGAGACATAGTGTGTGAGAGACAGTGAGAGAGAGAGAGAGTGTGTGACAGAGATACCCCCCTCTGTTGTCAGCTCCCCCCCCCCCCCCCCCCCCCCCCCCGGCCTCTCTCTCTGGTGTCTGAGCGTTACTGTGAAGGACGCTGAGCTCTGGCTGTGCTTGAAGGAACTGACCAATCCTATTTAATAGAACGCACCTCCAACATTCTGAAGCCGAGAAACCTCGTGTGGTTGGTCACTTCTGCTTGTGAGGAACCTGGAAGTACGTGATGTCAATTCAGAAGATGGATACAGAGAGCAGGAATGACTCAGCCATGCAGTCAGCTTCAGAATGTTGGAGGTGCGTTTTATTATATGTATAAACGGTTTTTATTGATGGACAAACTTCAATTCAAACATAATAAATGCTTACAGTTTATACCTTACCGATATTTCTATAACAGCAACATATCTCACAGCATGTCTGTCCCATCACTTTTTTAAACATTTGCCCCCTCCCCCCACCTCCCCCCCCCCCCCCCAAGGAAAATGGAACAACAACCTCTGGATTGGAACTTCATACTTCCTACTGACACTCTCGTCAAACCTTGTCCAGTCCTTATACGCTTACACGAAGAGCTCATAACTTCATTATATCGGTCCTAGCCTGTTAAGTATAGCACTTCTGGCTTTATGGGATATATTTTGCAAATAATGAGTCCAAACATTAAGAAATTTCTTTCTTCTCCTCAAGTTATCATATGCTTCCCTTGCCTCCCACAACATTAGCTCATGTAGCTTATTTCTCCATAGCCAAACAGAGGGTGGCTCTACCTGCATCCAATGTCTCAATATGCATTTTTTGCCCACTGCAAATGCTTTACATAAAAATACCTCCAGGTTTTTATCCGATATCCCATATGCATCTTTTTTGTTCAAGAGTACTCCTCTCCAAGAGGGGTGCACCTTTTGCCCCAATACTTGTTCTAAGTACTCCTGTATCGCTCTCCAAAATGTTTTTATTTTATCGCACCTCCAAAATGCATGCAAAAATGTGCTCCTCTCTCCATGGCATTTAAGGCATTGGGGATCAGAGCTCCATCCCGCCTTTACAGCTTGGGATTGTGTTATATAGCCTCGATGAATGACCCTGAATTGACTCTCTTGTAATTCTGCCCCCCCCCCCCCCCCCCACCTGCCCAGGTATGCCTTTGATTAATTTCGCAAAATTTATACCTTTCAGCTCATATCCCAAGTCTTTGCTCCATGTGTCTTTAAGCTTCTCATATGTTCTGGGGGGTCCGAGTGGGACTAGAGCTTTATGTAAGCTCGATATTGATACCTGTCCATGTGCGTCCCCTTCCAGGAATTCACGTATCTTCTGACCCAATTTTGTACCCAGGGCTGCCTGATCTAAACTATGCCAGTAATGATGCAATTGTCTGTATGTATAATAATCCTTCTGGGCCAATACCTGTCTCTGCTGCAGATTCTGAAAGCTATGCAGGTTTCCCTCTTCATTCATTAAGTGTTCAAATAAAGTGATGCCCATTTCCGACCATCTAGCCATTATCCCTTTTTCTAACCCGGGGGGGGAAGTCCCTATTCCCCTGTATTGGAAGTTGGTCGCTAACATTAGGGTCTTGTCTCCAGCTGTGCATAAGGAACTGCCAGACACGTCGCAATGGTTGCAACAGTATACTTCCTCTACAAGTAGTTGGCAAACTCTTTGTTTTTGCCTGTAGAAGAAAATTCAAATGCCATGGGTCAAAGAACGCACGTTCCCAGTTAGTCGGCGTGTGTTGATGTGTATTAAGTGTCCAATCCCTGATATGTCTCAAAAGGCACGCCTGATTATATCGCCTAATACAGGGGAAACCTAGCCCACCCTGAGCCCATCCATCATATAAGTATTCAAATCGTATTTTAGACTTCTTCCCCCCCCCCCACACACAAATTGCCGACACATCCTATTTAATTTCCGTAAATCTTTACCTAATATATGTATTGGCAACACCTGCATAATATAGAGCCATCTCGTGAATATGATCATTTTGAAGAGATTTATTCTGCCTATTAGTGATAAAGGCAAGTGGTTCCATCTCTCCAGAACACTTTTGGTATCCTGTAACAGCTTTTCAACATTTATCCTATACAGAGTGGCAGTATCCATAGTTAATCGCACCCCTAGATAGCGAAAGGATTCCTCTGCCCATCTCAATGGAAGCTGTCTGTGCCACTCTCCCACTTGAGCCTCCTTCCTGCATAAGGCTTCTGATTTCTCCAGGTTTAACTTAAAGCCAGAGAAATCCCCATACTCTGCCATACATTCTAACAGCGCCTTCAGTGATGTTTCAGGAGAAGTCACATGTGCCAACAAATCATCAGCGAAAGCCGCTATTTTAAAACTGTCTGTACCAACCCTGACTCCTTGCACATCAGGGTTTCGTTGGATATCTCTAAGCAGTGGGTCTAGCGTTAACACAAACAATAAAGGTGACAGGGGGCATCCCTGCCTGGTCCCCCTATGGATAGGGAATGAAGAGGATAGAATTCCATTAACCCACACCTGAGCCTGTGGGAGGTAATATAATGCTCTAATTGCATCCTGGAATGATCCTCTTATGCCATACGCGTCTAACGTGCCAAATAAAAAATCCCAGACCACCCTGTCGAACGCCTTTTCGGCGTCAAAACTGACTAATATTGATGGCGTGGCCTTTGTAGATACCTCCTCCAATGTTACCAATATCTTTCTTACATTTTTAGTGATGGTTCTGCCCTGTACAAATCCTACCTGTGAGTCCTCTATAACATCTGGTAATATTCGGGACAAGCGGTTTGCCAGGACTTTTGCAAACAATTTTGCTTCAAAGTTTAATAACGAAATAGGTCTGTATGATTCAGGTTTTTGTACATCTCTCCCTGGTTTTGGAAGAACTATAATCTGCGCTGTTCGCAATGACATGGGCATTCGTTGCTCTTGCACTATCGTGTTAAACATTGCAGTGAGGGGTTCTACTACTTCCTCCTTCATCAGTTTATATAATTCTCCCCTATATCCATCAGGGCCTGGGGCCTTTCCTAGGGGCGCTTGCTGTATTGCCCATGATACCTCCTCAATGGACATGGGAGCATTTAGCATAGTTAGGCTCTGTGCATCTATCTGCGGGAGATCTTGCCCCGCTAGATAGATCTCACTGTCCATCGGGGGCGGGTCAGGTGAAGCGTAAAGCTTCTGATAATATTTTTGCATGATACGATTTATACAATCATCCTTGTTTTCTAATACCCCTCTTGAAGAGTATAACGCGTTTATTTTGTAATTTCCTTGTCTTGGGTTTGCCATCCTGGCCATCATCCTACCACTTTTATTTGCAAATTTGTATAATTGATACCTATAATACATATAATTTTTTTGTGTTTTATCGTGTATTCTCTCATTTAGTGTTTGCTGCATTTCTAGAAGCTTAGCTTTCAGCAGAATATTATGGTGGTGTCCATACTCGCGTCTCAAGCGGGTGATATCTTTTTCCAACCTTTGCATGTCCTTTTCCCATGTCTTTTTCTGGTGGCTTGTGTACGCAATAATCTCCCCCCTTAATACCGCCTTTGCTGTGTCCCAGTATAATATGGGAGCTGTCCTATGCTCTTGATTCGTGTCTTGAAACTGTCTATATTTGGCTAGTATAAATTCCCGAAATTTCCTATCTTTATATAGCCTTGTAGGGAACTTCCATTGGTATGGACTAGATTTACTCTCTATGGGTTCCCATAAGACCATTACCATTGCGTGGTCTGATATTTTTATGGGTCCTATTTCCGCCTTGCGGATTTTTGTAAATAGTGGACGGGAGATAAAAATGTAGTCAATCCTCGACATGGTGGCATGCGCCCGGGACAGGTGAGTGTAATCTCGTTCCAATGGATGTAGAGTTCTCCAAACATCCACCAGGTCAAGGACCCCACTCAGTAGACCAATTCCTCTAGATTCTGCTCCCGCTCCCCTCTTTTTGTCCCCCTGTGACCTGTCTAATTTGGGGTCGCTCACTTCGTTGAAGTCTCCTCCTAACAACAGGGGAACTCCTTCCAGACTTGTTAGGTGATGCAGAAGCTTTTTATAAAATGTTTTGTTATAAGTGTTTGGAGCATATACATTGCACAAAACCATTGGTTGACGCTCTATTGTCAGGTGTGCCAACACATATCTTCCTTCCTTATCTGCTATGATCTTATGTGTAGTGATATGGATCCCTTTCTTGATTAGTATTATTACCCCTGCTTTTTTCCCCAGTGCTGGTGAATCATAATATGAGCCTACCCACCATCGACATAATTTCTCATGTTCTTTGGCTGTTAAGTGTGTTTCCTGAAGCATTGCTATTGATGCCTGTTGCTTATGGAGTGCATGGAGGATCTTCTGCCGTTTAATCGGCGAGGAGATGCCTCCCACGTTCCATGTCACAACCTTAAGGACCATCACATATCCTCAAGCGTCTTTTTAAATACCTGGTGAATATCTCTCTTTGTGCAGGAGGGGCCTCCCAGCCTGTGCCCCCCCCCCCCCCCCCCACCTCTGATACTGTGAAATTTCACTAGAGTGCCCTCCTCGTGAAGCTCTTTGTGTGTTCCTTATGTTGCCCTTCTCCCTTATTGCCCTGAAGCTCCTATTCTCCCCTATACCCTCCTCCCCCCCTCCCCTACCCCTCCCCCATCTGCCCGTCTTCCCCCTTCCCCCAATCTGAACAGCACCGAGTGTGCTGTCTACCTCCGTGCATCCGATCAGGGACCCCACTCTTACTTTTTGCATATGTTGCATATTGCTTCCCCCCCCTTAAAGTTCACAGCCCCCCTTAGATAACATCAAATAACAGTATCAAGTCCAACATTAGTAACCACAACAATTATAGTTACAGAACTTCTGTCTCTCGCTGCTCCCTGTCGTTCAGCAGTGTCACTTCCACTGGTGAGCCTCGGATTCATTACTCATGTGTCTCTTGATGCTTCCGAGCTGTCTTTCTCTAAGCGGTCCACCAGTACTTGAGCGGCCTCTACCGTGTCACAGATTCTCACTGTCCCATTATGTTGAATCCTGAGTTTAGCCGGATACAGTAAACTGAATTTTATCCGCATTTTGTGTAGTCGCCCGCAAATGGGCGAAAATTGCTTACGTTGGAGGGACACTTTAGTGGAATAGTCTTGAAAGCATAGTATCTTTTGTCCTTCCACCTCCAGCGTTCCTCCTTTCCGAAGGGTTGCTAGGATCTCCATCTTATGTTGATAATTAAGAAGTCTCAGTATGACCACACGTGGGCGGGCATTTGCCTCCTTCCTCGGCCCCAAACGATGCGCCCGTTCTATCTTCAATTGCCCCACTGTGCTCTGAATTGGCAATAGCTTAGTGAGCCTGGGTTCCAGAAAATCTCTCAGATCTGCATCTGGTATTGATTCAGGTATACCTATCAGTCTGAGATTGTTTCTACGCGAGCGGTTCTCCAAATCATCCACTTTCTCTTCTAAGGTGGATACCGTTTTTTGGAGGTGTTCAATGGATTTAGAAGCTTCCTGTGAGGCGTCTTCCACGTCTCCTAGTCGCTGTTGGACCTCCTGAAGTTCATTAGTAAATGTAGTAAACCTTTGGTCCATGCCATCAAGCTTATCAATTATTTGCTGTAACTTGTGGCTCATGGTTTCCTCCACCGCCATTCTTACCTCTGCTACTATTTCTGAGGCCCAAACCGAGCTCACTGGTGGCGATGGAGGCGGGTTTTTCTCCGTCATTTTTGGTCCTCCGCTCTTGGTTTTGTCCTTCTCCAGCTCTTTTTTTGTACTTCTGGTCGCCATACAAAAAGTTTTTGGGGATAAACGCAGCGTAATCTGTCTGCAGAGTTTGATGGTGTCTGTCCCTTTTCTTTACCGGCTACTTTGGGGAGTCTCGTGGCTTACTGCTGTAATAGCTTAAACATTGGCCCAAACCCAGACTGCCAATTTTGCTGGCTATTGTTCCGGTTTAGAGAGCTGCTTGCGATTCTTTTTATTTATTGTCTTAAATTCTTTCTGAGTTTTTTACATTCCCACCTGCTTCATGGCCGCCATTCGGGGGCTGTGCTCGATGTTTCCTCCGTGCCTCGCGACTCGCCTTCCCTCTCACCCTCCGTTCCGCCGTTGATATCGCCGAGCCCTTTTGCTCACTCTTATGCCTTGTAAGAAGAAGGCTTCTCGGTCTGCTGTTTTCGGCGCTCTTTTCTCGGCGCGATTCCTCACATGGGCGGGTACCCGCCGTCGATCTGCTCCTCGCCTTTTTTTCCCCCCCCCCCCGAATCGGGGTTTACGGGTCTCAATCGCGCTATTGCACCTTCCGGAGGAGAGGAGAAGCTAAACCGCCGACTCTGGAAGCTATTTTATCGCGTTTTGGTGGGGTCCCCGATCGTAGCTAGCTGGAGCTCACTTTGCGGCGGCCATCTTGGCCGGCAGCTCCACCGGAAGTCCGGTGCGTTTTATTATATAGGATGTAGGCTGTAAGATAGGTACAATGATCTGGAAGACCTAAAAAGTTATCCATCAAAGATTGGCCTAAAATTTAACTAATAGTTGTAATCTGGTGGGTGGGTGGGGGGGGGGGGGGGAACCCCCAAACAAATCAAGAGTGCACTCTGAAAAAAGAGTTTGTCGAAAACAGAAGAAGATGAAAATTGTGCCCTGATAACTGATATCCAACATCTGTTCAAGAACAAAAGGTAACTTTTGTATGGGATAGAGTTTGTCGAACTCATGAACTGCAATAGATTGAGAACTCCACACTGCTAGCAGATGTGTGTATAGTTTACTGAAGACTGATATGATTCACAATCAGGTTTTCGTACCAATTATAGTGCAGAAACTTTACTAGTTACATTACTGGATCATGTAACAACTCTTTTAGGTAAGAAACAAGGCACCCTTATGCACCTGGACTTGTCCTATGTTTTTGATCTGGTTGATCATATAGTTAATTTTGGTATAACTGGTAATGTCTTGTCATGGTTTGAGGGCTTTTTAACTGCTAGAACTTATTGTATTAAATTTTGGGGAAATTTATCAGAAAGTTGAGCATGATCTTCATGTGTACCCCAGGGTTCACCCCTGTCACCGATTATATTTAATGTCCTGTTGTCTTCGTTGGGCAGTCTCCTAGAGAAAGAAGGATATAAGAACTATACATACACGGATAATGTTACTATTATATTTCCTGTTTTTACTGATTTACGTGATTATGTTGCAATTTCTCACGGTTTCTTATTTCTAATTGGATGTCTTCCCCTTTATTTGAACCAAATTTATATTAATAAAAACGAAGCAGATTCGGGAATTAAAATCTAATTTGGTTATTGATGGGGAAAGCTTTACTTTCAATCAATATATAAGGATACTGGATATTACATTGGATGGCAACTTAACTCTGGAACCTCATATAAATTCTCTTGTATTTATTTTATGAGAAGGTTAAGGGCCATTCTCCGAGGACAAGCAGGCTGCTTGTTCTCACTGATGGGTGACGTCCACGGCAGCCCCTCCAATCGGAACACTTTCTAGCAAAGTCCTTTGCTAGTCCTCGCGTGCCGATGCGCACCGCGCATGCGCGGCCGTCTTCCCGCCCAAACCGGCTCGTGCCGGCCAGTCTTCTTTTGTCCGCGCTCGGTATGGTCGTGTTTCGCCGTTCGCGCCCCAAAGTTGACCTCACGCGTCGTTTTATCGACTTTGTTTAAAAAAAAAAAAGAAGGTGTTGGAAGGAGACCTTTATGGTTTTCTCCCTTCCCGTACTTCCAGTCTTTGCCCCGGTAAGTTTTCTTTCGTCGTCGGGGTAGGCCCTATTTAGGCCTCGGTCGAAGTTTTTCTTCCCCCTATTTTTGCGGTGCCATTTTCGCCATTTCGAGTTTTGATCTCGCCGGTGCGATTTTTCCGCCCATGACATCGAAGTCTTCCAGCGGCTTCAAGAAGTGCACCCAGTGCGCCCGGGTAATCTCGCTCACTGACAGGCACGCGTCGTGTCTTCAGTGTCTGGGGGCTGGGCACCGCCCTCAGGCCTGTAGTCTGTGTTCCCTTTTACAAAAGCGGACTCAGGTAGCGAGGTTAGCCCAGTGGAACATTTTGTTCTCGGGCTCTTCGTCAGCATCGGCACCGGGAGTATCGACTGCTTCAACGTCGTCGGCGCCTGGACCTTCATCTTCGCCCCCGATTGCATCGAGTGCTTCGAGGCATCGGCCCCCTGCATCGGGGCGACATCAGAAGGCTGCGTCGGCGTCGGTGTCGAGACCTCCTCGGCTGCTGATGTCGTCGGACGGTGGTGCTTCGTCTGGAGTGCAGGTGAGGGCTGTCCATTCCCCTGCTGGTGGCGGTGAGCCTTCGGATGGGTCTCCCCCCATTCCGAGGGCTCCTGCGGTACAGCCCCCCCGAGACCAACCTCCTTCGGTCTCGGCCCCGAGGAAGCGACGGCTGGATTCTACGTCCTCCTCGTCGGTGCCGGGAAGCTCCGGTGACATGCTTCGTCCCAAGAAGTCGAAGAAGCATCGTCACCGGTCCCCTTCCCATGTCGGCACCGAGAGCTCTGGGTCGCCGAGGGAGTCGGCACCCAGTAGGCATCGGCACCGAGAGGACCGCTCGCCCTCTGTTCAAGAGGTGTCGATGCACTCCCCTTTGGACAGCCCGGAACAGCCTCCACACCCGGAACAGACTCTGACATCGACGCCTGCATCGGCTTCCATGCCTTTTTCTACAGCCGCTCTCAACGAGAGTCTCCGGGCCGTTCTCCCAGAGATCCTGGGAGAGCTGTTGCGCCCTACCCCTCCGGTACCGGGGGTGCTTGCGCCACCGGTACCGTCGAGCCAGGCGCCGGCTGGCCCATTGTCCGGGGTGAGGTCTCCGACATCGGTGCCGCTTGCGGTACCGAGTCCGGTAGCCTCCCAGGAAGGCTCCCCGACTACGTCGGCGGAGGGAGCTTCGCCGGTGCGGGCGAGGGAGTCTACCTCTCGACGCTCCCACCGTAGCCGTGGTTCCACAGAGTCGAGCCGGGCATGGTTGCAGACACAGGTCCGTGAACTTGTGTCTGACACCAATGGTGAGGCCTCGTGGGAAGAGGAAGAAGACATCAGATATTTCTCTGACGAGGAGTCTGAGGGTCTTCCTTCCGATCCCACTCCCTCTCCTGAAAGACAGCTTTCCCCTCCTGAGAGCCTGTCTTTCGCTTCCTTTGTCCAGGAGATGTCTACGGCCATCCCCTTCCCGGTGGTTGTGGAGGACGAGCCCAGGGCTGAAATGTTTGAGCTCCTGGACTATCCTTCTCCACCTAAGGAAGCGTCCACAGTACCCATGCATCATGTCCTCAAAAAGACATTGCTGGCGAACTGGACCAAGCCATTAACTAATCCCCACATTCCCAAGAAGATCGAGTCCCAGTACCGGATCCATGGGGACCCAGAGCTGATGCGCACTCAGTTGCCTCACGACTCTGGAGTTGTGGATTTGGCCCTAAAGAAGGCCAAGAGTTCTAGAGAACATGCTTCGGCGCCCCCGGGCAAGGACTCTAGAACCTTGGACTCCTTTGGGAGGAAGGCCTACCATTCTTCTATGCTCGTGGCCAAGATTCAGTCCTGCCAGCTCTACACGAGCATACACATGCGGAACAATGTGCGGCAGTTGGCGGGATTGGTGGACACGCTCCCCCCTGAGCAAGCCAAGCCATTTCGGGAGGTGGTCAGGCAGCTGAAGGCGTGCAGAAAATTCCTGGCCAGAGGGGTGTATGACACCTTTGATGTTGCGTCCAGGGCCGCTGCTCAAGGTGTGGTGATGCGCAGACTCTCATGGCTGCGTGCCTCCGACCTGGAGAATAGAATCCAGCAGCGGATTGCGGACTCGCCTTGCTGTGCGGATAATATTTTTGGAGAAAAAGTTGAGCAGGTGGTAGAGCAGCTCCACCAGCGGGACACCGCATTCGACAAGTTCTCCCGCCGGCAGCCTTCAGCCTCTACCTCTACAGGTAGAAGATTTTTGGGGGGAAGGAAGACTGTTCCCTACTCTTCTGGCAAGCGTAGGTACAATCCTCCTTCTCGACAGCCTGCGGCCCAGGCTAAGCCCCAGCGTGCTCGCTCTTGTCAGCAGCGTGCGCCTCAGCAAGGCCCCTCTGCTCCCCAGCAAAAGCAAGGGACGAGCTTTTGACTGGCTCCAGCAGAGTATAGCCGACATCCAAGTGTCAGTGCCAGGCGACCTGCCAGTCTGAGGGAGGTTGAAAGCTTTTCACCAAAGGTGGCCTCTCATAACCTCCGATCAGTGGGTTCTCCAAATAGTCCGGCAAGGATACACCCTCAATTTGGCCTCAAAACCTCCAAATTGTCCACCGGGAGCTCAGTCTTACAGCTTCCAGCACAAGCAGGTACTTGCAGAGGAACTCTCCGCCCTTCTCAGCGCCAATGCGGTCGAGCCCGTGCCATCCGGGCAAGAAGGGCTGGGATTCTATTCCAGGTACTTCCTTGTGGAAAAGAAAACAGGGGGGATGCGTCCCATCCTAGACCTAAGGGCCCTGAACAAATATCTGGTCAAAGAAAAGTTCAGGATGCTTTCCCTGGGCACCCTTCTCCCCATGATTCAGCAAAACGATTGGCTATGCTCTCTGGACTTGAAGGACGCCTACACGCACATCCCGATACTGCCAGCTCACAGACAGTATCTGCGATTTCAGCTGGGCACACGTCACTTCCAGTACTGTGTGCTACCCTTTGGGCTCGCCTCTGCGCCCAGAGTGTTCACAAAGTGCTTGGCTGTAGTAGCAGCGGCACTTCGCAGACTGGGGGTTCACGTGTTCCCATATCTCGACGATTGGCTGGTGAAGAACACATCCGAGGCAGGAGCCCTGCAGTCCATGCAGATGACTATTCGCCTCCTGGAGCTACTGGGGTTTGTGATAAATTATCCAAAGTCCCATCTTCTCCCAGTGCAGAAACTCGAATTCATAGGAGCTCTGCTGGATTCTCGGACGGCTCGCGCCTATCTCCCAGAGACGAGAGCCAACAACTTGTCCCTCGTCTCGCGGGTGCGAGCGTCCCAGCAGATCACAGCTCGGCAGATGTTGAGGTTCATGTGACTCCCATGGCCCGCCTTCACATGAGATCTGCTCAATGGACCCTAGCTTCCCAGTGGTTTCAGGCTGCTGGGGATCCACCTGTCCACGAGTTTTCTCAAATCCCTGTATTGGTGGACGATTTGGTCCAATTTGACTCTGGGACGTCCTTTCCAAATTCCTCAGCCACAAAAAGTGCTGACCACGGATGCGTCTCTCCTGGGATGGGGAGCTCATGTCGATGGGCTTCACACCCAAGGAAGCTGGTCCCTCCAGGAACGCGATCTGCAGATCAATCTTCTGGAGTTACGAGCGATCTGGAACACTCTGAGGGCTTTCAGAGATCGACTGTCCCACCAAATTATCCAAATTCAGACAGACAACCAGGTTGCCATGTATTACGTCAACAAGCAGGGGGGCACCGGATCTCGCCCCCTGTGTCAGGAAGCCGTCAGCATGTGGCTCTGGGCTCGCCGTCACGGCATGGTGCTCCAAGCCACATATCTGGCAGGCGTAAACAACAGTCTGGCCGACAGGCTGAGCAGGATTATGCAACCTCACGAGTGGTCGCTCAATTCCCGTGTAGTGCGGCAGATCTTCCAGGTGTGGGGCACCCCCTTGGTAGATCTCTTCGCATCTCGAGCCAACCACAAGGTCCCTCAGTTCTGTTCCAGGCTTCAGGCCCACGGCAGACTGGCATCGGATGCCTTCCTCCTGGACTGGGGGGAGGGTCTGCTGTATGCTTATCCTCCCATACCTCTGGTGGGGAAGACTTTGTTGAAACTCAAGCAAGACCGAGGCACCATGATTCTGATTGCTCCTTTTTGGCCGCGTCAGATCTGGTTCCCTCTTCTTCTGGAGTTGTCCTCCGAAGAACCCTGGAGATTGGAGTGTTTTCCGACCCTCATCACACAGGACGAAGGGGCGCTTCTGCATCCCAGCCTCCGGTCCCTGGCTCTCACGGCCTGGATGTTGAGAGCGTAGACTTTGCCTCTTTGGGTCTGTCAGAGGGTGTTTCCCGCATCTTGCTTGCTTCCAGGAAAGATTCCACTAAGAGGAGCTACTTCTTTCTGTGGAGGAGGTTTGCCGTCTGGTGTGACAGCAAGGCCCTAGATCCTCGCTCTTGTCCTACACAGACCCTGCTTGAATACCTTCTGCACTTGTCTGAGTCTGGTCTCAAGACCAACTCTGTAAGGGTTCACCTTAGTGCAATCAGTGCATACCATTACCGTGTGGAAGGTAAGCCGATCTCAGGACAGCCTTTAGTTGTTCGCTTCATGAGAGGTTTGCTTTTGTCAAAGCCCCCTGTCAAGCCTCCTACAGTATCATGGGATCTCAATGTCGTTCTCACCCAGCTGATGAAACCTCCTTTTGAGCCACTGAATTCCTGCCATCTGAAGTACTTGACCTGGATGGTCATTTTCTTGGTGGCAGTTACTTCAGCTCGTAGAGTCAGTGAGCTTCAGGCCCTGGTAGCCCAGGCCCCTTACACCAGATTTCATCATAACAGAGTAGTCCTCCGCACTCACCCTAAGTTCTTGCCAAAGGTTGTGTCGGAGTTCCATCTGAACCAGTCAATTGTCTTGCCAACATTCTTTCCCCGTCCTCATTCCTGCCCTGCTGAACGTCAGCTGCACACATTGGACTGCAAGAGAGCATTGGCCTTCTATCTGGAGCGGACACAGCCCAACAGACAGTCCGCCCAATTGTTTGTTTCTTTTGATCCCAACAGGAGGGGAGTGGCTGTGGGAAAACGCACCATATCCAATTGGCTAGCAGATTGCATTTCCTTCACTTACGCCCAGGCGGGGCTGGCTCTTGAGGGTCATGTCACGGCTCATAATGTTAGAGCCATGGCAGCGTCGGTAGCCCACTTGAAGTCAGCCACTATTGAAGAGATTTGCAAAGCTGCAACGTGGTCATCTGTCCACACATTCACATCTCATTACTGCCTGCAGCAGGATACCCGACGCGACAGTCGGTTCGGGCAGTCAGTGCTTCAGAATCTGTTCGGGGTTTAGAATCCAACTCCACCCCCCTAGGCCCATGTTTGTTCTGTTCCAGGCTGCACTCTCAGTTAGTTGGTAAATTTTTTAGGTCAATCTCAGTTATGTCCTCGCCGTTGCGAGGCCAAATTGACCATGGTTGTTGTTTTGAGTGAGCCTGGGGGCTAGGGATACCCCATCAGTGAGAACAAGCAGCCTGCTTGTCCTCGGAGAAAGCGAATGCTACATACCTGTAGAAGGTATTCTCCGAGGACAGCAGGCTGATTGTTCTCACAAACCCGCCCGCCTCCCCTTTTAGAGTTGTGTCTTCCCTTCTCTTTGTCTTGCTACATATGAGACTGGCCGGCACGAGCCGGTTTGGGCGGGAAGACGGCCGCGCATGCGCGGTGCGCATCGGCGCACGAGGACTAGCAAAGGACTTTGCTAGAAAGTGTTCCGATTGGAGGGGCTGCCGTGGACGTCACCCATCAGTGAGAACAATCAGCCTGCTGTCCTCGGAGAATACCTTCTACAGGTATGTAGCATTCGCTTTCAGATTTGTAGTTCAGATTTGTAGTTCAGTAATTCTTACTAGACTGGAGTACTATAATATCTATTTGGGACTGCCAGTATATCTATTGAAAAGATTACAGACAATCCAGAATGCGGTGGTTTGTTTGATTTATTCCCTTAGAAAATCAGACAGAATTACAAGTTTCTATAGAAGACTACATTGGCTTCCAGTTGAGGCCAGGATAACTTTTAAACTAGGATGCATGTTGTGGAAAATCATGCAGGGAATGGTACTGCAATACTTAATATCTCTTGTACACTACGCGGTAGGAAGAAAGTTATATAATACTTGTAATTCTCTTCTGTTTGATTTTCCGAACCCTAAGGGTATCTCTAGGAAGAAACATTTCATATGTCTGTTTGCATATCAAGCTGCCAAGTTTTAGAAATCTTTGACTATTATTTTACGGTTTTTATTATGTTATGAAACGTTTAAGAAGGGCCTTAAGACTTTATTCTCTCAATATGTGGATAAGAAATAGTGGGTGTCAGTTTTGTTATATTTTCTTTAAACATGTTACATCCTAGGCATTTTGTGTTCTAGAGTCTTTCTGTAATTCACTATGAACTATGCAAATAGAATTAGCGGAATATAGAAAAATAAGTGTAACTGTAGGCTCCAGGGAGATGTGTAAAGTATCATCTGTATAATATACTGTTAATCAATAGGCACTAGAGAAGACTTATGTAGAATAACTCTACTATAGGTTCTCAAGTCTAATCATTATGTTATCAGTAGGTGATTAAAAGTCTCACTTACACACACAGAGTGACACGGGCTGCACATACTGCAGCAGGACATATTTATCCACTCCTGCCCTAGCTGAGATAATATTTAACCATCTCTCTGACCTCATGTGCAACTTTCTTTAAATTATTCTCATTACTTTCTAACTCTTACTCTTATCTATATGTTCCATCTTTGCTTATACCCTTCACTGTCAGTTAAAATGTTGTATTACATATTGTGTTGGCATTGTAAGTAGCATACTATGCTATACTTTGTATTGTTGTTTGAATATTTTTTCTGTAATTGCCTATTGCTCATGTTTGATCTATTACTGTACACTGCCTTGAGTGAATGCCTTCAAAAAGGCGGTTAATGAATCCTAATAAAAAAAAAAATAAATGAGATGGTTAAACCATAATGAAAGTTATGAAATTTAATACAAGCAGCAGATATAGGGGAGTGATACCTGTGTTTTCTTATGAAGACTCTGCATTTAAAGGGTTCAGTAATAAGGCATATCTGTACAGATGTCTGTAGTATTCCTGAATGCTAAATGGAAAAACAGAGGAATATGGGAAGATAGTTGTTAACATGGGGAAAAATATCTAGCACACCTGTGATATGTAGGTTTCCCTGAGTTGGCCTTGTTGTAGAAAAAGAAATCCCATAAGAATGATGTGGTGAACCTGAAGTATGCCATCAGCTGTCTGCTGTCAAAGATGTAAGTAAGATGATTATAGTCTGTATTCGATCGAGAGGCTGTAATTAAAGAATGACGCAGGGATAAAGTTTGTCCCTGCGAACTCAGTCCCATCCCTGCGAGCTCTGTTCCTGTCCCCTCCCTGCAATCTCTGTAGGACCCCATCTGCAGAAGCCTCCAACTGTTCTGATTTTAATATCATTTTATTAAAGTATAATAAGAAACAATATTCTGTTCAACTGTCGTTTTGTAAATCACAAACAATACAGAATAAGGTTCATCAAAATCCCTGTCTCCCCTTACAAATATCCCCTCCACTATCAGGAAGACTGAACAAGCTAAATTTACAGAATGCTAAATAGAATAGTCGTGCTAACAGAATACCTCAGTCACACACACAGAACGCAAATGCCAAATACATAACTGACCAAAAATTATAAACATATATTAACCTAAAACCACAAGAAGCCACACCACAGAAATAGAAAGATATGCATTTCCTCCTAAACCTTGCAAAATATAAAGGTCACATATGCCAGAGATGGAGTTAGGGGAGTGCAGCTAGGACAGCTGTCCCCTGGCCAGAGAGAGCCTTAAGCCTGCTGGAAGCTGAAGGCGTGGCCTTTGGGGGTCCCACCTTACCCCCTCTCCAGACCCCCTTCTCTTTGTTCAAGACATTAGCGTAAAGCTGCTATAGATCTCTCCCATTTAAATAAATCCACAAAAAGAATACTACACGGGAATAGAAAAGAAGGAGAGGAAGAGAAAAAAAAGAAGGGAGGAAAAAAGGCCATTCAGCAATGCATATGAGAGAGAGAAAAAAAAGTCCTGAAGTATTTTCTATTTAAGTTTCAAGTGTTCCTATGGCAATGTCTCTACTCCCACTATTTAGCTCCTGAATTTAACATGAGAGCCCATCCTTTTTGTTAACCAACATACCCTTGCCACAAGAATATTTCCTTGAAGCAGTGGAATCGCTGCAGTTCGTTATTACTTTAGATACTGCATTCATCAGGAAACATCCCACATAAAATTCTTTTATTTTTCTACGTACATCAAAACAAAGTTTGGGGTCATTTTTTTCCCGAAAGCTAAAGAACTGCTCATCTTTTCTGTAGAGAGCCTATAAACATGTGCAAGGCAGCCAAGTGTAAATTAAGTGACTGCAGGTACAGAAGAGCAGAAAGCCTTCTGCATTGCTCAATAACAATTGCACAGACCTTTAGGTCCTTCAAAATGGTCCCAAAAATAAAACTGAAGTAAACAACCTACGACTCTATGGTAGCCAAGCTTGTTAAGGCATCCTCTCAGCTCTGTCTCCCCGGAATATAATTACTAATACTATGCAGCTGGATAAAAAAGCAACTGTGAATCGCAGCATTTCTGTTAGTGATCTGGTACCTTAGCGTTTTGTTGGTCACTTGTGTGTATGTGATATTTTATTTGTCTGTTCCCAGAGCATAGAATTTGTTCAACAAGATATCCTTCCTTGCCTCTCTATTTAATAGGGGAGGCGGGAGATTTGTTTCTGTTAGCAACTCTACCTTATGCAGTGCTGCCTGAGCTGGAACCTGCCGCCTTCTGATCAGTGTTGCCAGGTGGGCGGTTTTCCGCGACCCGCCGCGGGAGATTTTTGCCCGCGGCGGGTTGCAGTTTTTTGGGCTTGTTTTGGGGTCTTTCGGCGGGTTTTTTTGTGGTTTTTCGGGCCGCGGGGGCGGGGCTAGTGGCGTTTTGGGTGGGGTTAGTGACGTTCTGGGCGGGGCCGATGACGGGGAGGCGGGGCGGTGACGGAAGAGGCGGGGCCGATGACGGTGGGGGCGGGGTTGATGACGGTGGGGGTGTCAGGGGCGGGGTTTGACTTTGGGCGGGTTTTGGGCTGGTTTTGGGCTCGTTTGGGTGGGAAAAAAATTTTCCACCTGGCAACCCTGCTTCTGATGCAACTTCCTGTTTTTGCTAAACAGGAAGTTGCATTGAAAGATATGACCCGGCAAAGAGAAGGTCCTGAAGCAAGCCTGTGGGGATCAGCGTCGGCTCAGGCAGCACCTGCATAAGGTAGAGTTACTGCGGAATGGAGGGAGGAAGGCAGACACGGAGATGCCAGACCTAGAGAAGCAGTAACCGCAACTTGTTTTTACCGAGGGAGCAAAGCTTTTACCATTCCTGTGGGGCGGTGAAAAGTTTTGCTTCCACACTGGTAGTAAGCGGGCCAATTGTTTTTCTTTTACCTGGATTACTGCGGGTTACTGCAGCTCCCTGTCCCCATGTCATTCTCTAACTATAAT
The DNA here is from genome assembly GCF_901765095.1 of Microcaecilia unicolor. Lineage (NCBI taxonomy): Eukaryota > Metazoa > Chordata > Amphibia > Gymnophiona > Siphonopidae > Microcaecilia > Microcaecilia unicolor. The sequence goes on along the minus strand of NC_044040.1, from coordinate 45,409,814 downwards.
AAGTAATATAATCATAACCATCCCTTCCACCCCCTTCTAGACTACTTTAAAGGTGGTCTTCTATTGGTCCCTAGAAGTGGCATTATTGCACACATCCAGCCACTTTGTTTCTGCATGGGCGAGACAGGTCAGAGGGGAAGCTTCAAACCAGGCTACAAGCAGCATATGTTCAATTCTTTTGCTGCCAAGGGGTGATGTTGAATTGTGGATGGGGGGAAAGGTTCCAGATCACACCGAGGACAGAGGTTGGGAGTGGAAGAGAGCAGAAATGGGAGACGCTGCAATGCAATCGATATATTTTTTTTAAATCGCAATTAAATTTTTCCAAGTCGTGATTAATTCATCCCTAATATATACATATATATGTATAAAATATGCACATGTGTATATGGTAGGCAGATATAAATAAATCTGTATATGCCTTGAGTATTTTTTTAATGTTTTGAATGACTAATGTGTCTGATGTCTTTTTTTTTTTATTTTTTTTAACGAACACCATTTTAGATCCTTAAACATTTTGGCTCAATTTAATTTTGAAGGAAACACTAGAATAAGATTTTCATGAGGAAGTATGACACTGACTAGTGCTCAAATTTATGATTACCGTAACTTTTTTTTTCCAATTCATTATAGGGGGTAATTCTACATGTAAGCGCCTCCAGATAGGTACCCCAATGCTGCATGGCAAGCACCTATTCTATAACAGCATCTGGGTGCCCAGTTTTTGTTATAGAATTCTGTTACCTGGTATCTGCATGCCTTACATTTACACACTCATAATTACACCAGGCATAGACCATGTGTATACCTCCGTAGATTTTTGTCATTTTTATATGCCTTTATAGAATGGGGCTTAGGCATGCTGCTGGCACTTTCATGTAAGTATACACTTACTTGCATTGGTGCTAGTATTCTGTAAATTTATATGTCCCCATATACAGAATTGTCTTCACTTGTATGTATGTGTGTTTGAGCAGTGTCAATTGATGTACATTCACAGAGGCTGATGAAATTCAAAATTAGATAATTTCCTATGCCTGCAACATTTTAAGCAAAATTTTCAATATTTTTAAAAATTGAATATTAGCATTTGAGATGGCTGTAAATAAAGGTTTAAAAATGATGCAGTTAGAGTATCTCAACAAATGCAATTCTATAGAACAAAAATATTTATTTAATTTATATCTATTTATTTTTTGTTACAATTGAAGTTTAACCTCCACATTACAAAAAAGGAAAACATTTTGCTGGCAAGAGTTTATGTATTAAAACATTGATGGCATATGTTCCAAATCTGAGCTTTCATAATGGGCTTTAATATTAATAGCACGTTTTATAGTATATCTTATAACAGTTTTCAAAAATCATACTTTATTTATAATTTTTCAGGAGATAAATCTCCCCCTAAACTTGAACCATCTGATGCATTACCTCTGCCTTCAAACTTGGAGACTAATTCAGAACCACCAACCCTCAAACCAATAGAACTCAATCCAGAGCAGAATAAGCTTTACAGGAGAGTTACATTTGATAATGAATCATGTAGTACTTCTATTCAGAAAGAAATGATAAATGGACACACGTCAGAATATTTACTTAACAACAGTAATCTCAATGAGTCAACAGTTTCTACAGTAGCTGATTCATCATGTGATGTAAACAGATGCACATCCATTCTGTTCCACAAATCAAAAAGTGTAAGCCCCCAAAAGTCTGCAAACAACACTGAAACGCAACCAGCTTCTCCACAGCTAGGGACCAAAACTTTTTTGTCTGTAGTCCTTCCAAGGTTGGAGACACTTCTGCAGCCACGAAAAAGATCAAGGAGTGCATGTGGAGATTCTGAGTTGGATGATGAATCCCCTGTCAAGCGCTTAGATACAGGTAAATGTTAAAAACTTTCATGTTACCTTTTATTAAATATACATATACACGCACACACAAAATTTATGAAGACATCATGGATACAGTAAAAATAAGCTTAAACCTTTGTTATGTATATGTTTAGGAGTTAGGATTTTAATTTTGCCAGACTCGCAGCCCACAGACTCTGTACTGTCAGTTACTGATTTTCTTTTCATTGGCAGTGGATAGACAGTATAGTGGTTCTGTATGGTTTTTTAAGTCATACGAAAAGTGGAAATGACTGTTCAGCTGCAGCTATTAAATAAAGGAAGTCTGCTTTGTTGGTTGGTTCAAGTCCCTATTGACAGGTTCTATGCCTTGCAACATACATATTGTGAAAATTGGAATCCTTAAGTATATTTAGGATGTCGCTTGAAATCTGGGGGGAAAATATCAGTTAATGTTATTTTCCTTACAAAAGCAAGCCTGTGTGATATGCCTTTAAAAAAAAGCCCCTATTTTTTTATGGCAAAAATGTTTCCTTAGTCCACATTTATCCATGCTTTCTGTTTTTATTACAGTACATCCTTGCCATTGTAACTTCTTATCTATACTGTTGCTTATGTTAATTTTTTGTCCCTTTTCCCTATTCATTCCTTTTGTTTTCCTTCCTCAAAATACTCATTACCCATTCTGTTTTTTGATGTCAACTTTTTATCTACATACTCTTATATCCCAGTTATTAATTAACAAGGCAGTTCAGAATCAAAAACAATAGCACTTAAACTGTGGGCCCTATTTACTAAGCTGCGCTATAGGTGCGCTAACTCTAGAGACAACCATAGGAATATATGGGTGCCTCTAGTGTTTAGAGTGTGCTAAAAATGCTAGCGCACCTTAATAAAATAGGGCCCTATATGAACAGTGATGTCCACCAAGAGCCTCCTTTCATTTCACCTCTGCCATTGATGCATTTGTGTTGAACATAAATTCTGTATCGTATGTCAGTTTCACAGATACCCATTTACATTCATAGCCATTTATTGGTTAAATATGTTTATAAAACTAGATATAATCTTTATTTATGGATTTCCTTGTTTTATATCATACCAAAGTCTGCCAAATGTTAGCAAAATAAAATTGTCATGATGTTTTGGCACAGGCATGGAAGCTTGTTTGTGTCACAGATTAGCTGTCATGGGGAGTGTAGCATGAATGAAGGTAATACTAATACAGCACAATGCTTATTATATCTGAGAGGCAATATAAGAAAGTACCAAGCTGCTGTGCATTTTACTGCTAGATGGATAACTGAATAATGTGCAAACCAAATTAATTTTCAGTTTTCAGGTTGACTTGCGTTTTCATTTTATAGTGTTGTAAAGTAAAATACATTGATTTTTTTTTCTAAGCTGTAATGTGTACATAATTACTTGATCATGGAGAAGTTTAGAATGTCTCAATTTCTATTCATTTCTAAACAGAGAAAAGAACTGACTCCATTGCCAAAAAAAGCCTGTTTTTTACCATTTGTGGAAAACATCAGGTGTCCTCTTAAAGTCCATCCAGCAAACAAAAGTCCAATTTGGGATTACACAGAATGTTTCAGTTTTTGCCTTTTTTTTTCTCCAAAGACAAATGACATGAAAATAATGTCTAGAAAATTCCATGCAGGCAAAGGAATGTCATCTGCATTATAGGAGCATATAACGAATTGCAAAAATGGTGAATATTTACAAAAGCTGCTTATTGGCTTGTCCCTGAAGTAATTTAAAATTGAAAAAAGACTTTAAAAAAATATTTGCTCATGGCAATCAAAGTGAAATAATGTGCTGTCTTTTTGGTGCTAATAAGGATTTTTCAGCCATATTTATATGAAAGAACACTACATCCTAGTTAACAGATTAATCATTCATTCTGTCGTATCCCAGATGAATATTCTATGTCTTTTTTTTTTTTTTGTAAATTCAATTGTTTGAACTATGTACTGTTTGGCACTTCTTCACTTTTTATATACATCAATGAAAAGTTTTGTATTCTCTTAATTGAACATTTTTGCTCTCACATCTATGCTTCTAGCCCAAACTGCATACTACTAAACACTAACTACTGGCATCAAGGCTTAATTATTAGGTTATTCATGAAAATGTATTACTGGGGTGAAATTAAGAATGGCATCCAAGATCAAATGAAAAGAACCAGTTCTGGCTGCCACTTGATATCAGCATAAAGATTACGGGTTTGTGAAGAATACAAAAATAAGGTAAAAGAAAGAAACTTCAGCAATCCTAAGTAGTCTGTTGCTGAAACCATTTTGAAGTGGTCTACCTAATACCTATTCAGTAATACTAGTACAATTTATATGATAATGTGCTTTGGTATATGTCAGGTTTTAATGTCATGTTACCAAGCCAATACTGTAATTTGTGACAGGAAATTGATCACCTTTTTACGTGTATTTTGGTAATCTCTGTGTCAAAAAAAAATAAAAGTAAAGGCAATGTAAACCTGTTTCTCCATCGACCAGCAGGATGAATCATGCACACAGGTGGGTGATGACATCCAGTGGTGCCAGGATGAAACAGCTTTCCAGACTCGGAACTAGTATATAGTTCTGAGCATCTGTGACTCTTCCTACATGCAGCAGTTCAATCAGACTTGTCTTTTTGCTCTGAGTTAGCCTAGTGGTTAGTGCAGCGGACTTCAATCTTGGAGAACTGGGTTCGATTCCCACTGCAGTTCTTTATGACTCTGAGCAAGTCACTTAACCCTCTATTTCCCCAAGTACAAATAAGTACTTGTATATACTATGTAAACAATTTTGAATGTAGTTGCAAAAAAACACACACAAAGGCGGTATATCAAGTCCCATTCCCTTTCCCTTACTGAACAGACACCGAAAGAAAGCTTTCTTAACATTTTGATTGAAGCATGTTCTCCTGTCTTTTCTTTCTGTTTTGGGGCATTTTTCATTTTCTTAGTTATTTTTATTCTTATCCCTGCCTTGATGTGCTTATTCTTGTGCTGACATGAGGGACTATGGTCCAAGTAAAATCCAGGTTTCGGGCTCTACTGGACCTCTGGAAAAAAAAAAAAATAGCCGGTAAGTCTCCAGCCTGTCATTTTCTTGCACCTATCTCACTATCAGGCTCGTATCTGAAAAAATTGTTTAAACTGATTCTGCAAACACATGAAGAGGAGAGGCATCCCAAAAAATTTAAAAATTTTCAGTGCAGTTCCACAGGCTTTCTCCCTCCATGTTGCATCTTTGACGCAGTTGCACTGGTCTGAGCAAGAGGGACTCTGCTTTCCATTCCAGCAGGAGGCGGAACTTCACGTCTTTGGATTGTAAGTTTATAGAAGCTCCAAAGGCCTCAGTAGCAATTCTTGTCTGTGGCAGACTCTAATATGCTGCTGGGAAGGAGCCCTGGCTCTTGGCCCATAAAGGGAGTCATGTTCCCATTATTATACATGGTGCAGTATATGTATACTATGTTACAAAAGATTCAAGGAATTTTAACTTATTTCCCTGCTTGGACTCAATCTGAAATAGCATTGGTCTTATTGGTGGTTGACAAGATCACCTATTGCTTCAAGTCACTGCAGTAGAGCCTATTCCATTTCCACATAGGAATCAGGTTCAGGTCAATACTGTTGATCTGAAAGATGAGAGGGGGGAAATATGTTCCATCCTGGACCTCAGAGAGCTCAACCTTTTTCTTCTAAAAGAAAAGTTAAAAATGAGCTCCCTGCCTCATGATTTTCTTCTGCTTAATTAAAGGGGATTGGTTACATATGCTAGATTTCAAGAATGCTTATACACCAATTCATCCAAGTTTCAGGCAGTATCTTCACTTCATTGTGCAGAGCAATCACTGTCAATCCAAAGTCCGCCCCTTCAAGTTTTTCTCATCTCCATTGGGGGTCCAATAAATGTTTTGTAGTTGCAGCAGCCCACTTACACAAGCAGGATTTCCTGCCTTTTTTAGGTCTTGATGATTGGTTTCTTGTGGTGCCATCTCTAGATTGTCCATGTCCTTAAGATACAGACCATTAAACCAATTAAAGTCCCTTCAATTCCTTCAATTTCAACAAGTTAACATTTCTACCTATAACGAAGATTACTTTTATTCAAGTACTTTTAGATATAGAACAAGCAAAAGTATGTCTTCTGCAAGACAAACTACAAAGGCTTGTCTGGTCTGCACAGAGTGTTCCATGTTACACTTGGGTCATTGCCAGCTGGGCTACATGGCCTCTGTAGTGCATATAGTCCCTTTTACACATCTCAGAATAAGAAGGCCTCCATAGGACCTCAGGTTTCAGTGCAATCAAACTTTTATCCTCCAAGATTTACACATTGGCTTCACTGCAAGCTATGTTAGTGGTGGACCAAACAAGGCAAAGGACTTCCCTTTACATCACAGGAACATCTTAGTGTACCTGCCATGGATGCTTCCAGCCTGTGTTAGAAGCATCCGTGGTAAAGTCTACCTCAGCCCTTGACCTATGCAGGTCACTTGGTCAACAACCAAAGATTCCTCATCACTAAAGAGCCTTACACAGAAAATGTTTTTTCCAGAAGCAGTCACTTTGGCTAGAAGAATCAGTGAGTTTCAAGCCTTAGTTGATATATTTTTATTTATTATTTATATATTGCCAACTGTAATCCTGAGCAGTGTACAAAGTTGACAGGAAGTACCAAGCACTTAAAAATAAAACAATTGAATACATAACATAGCAAACAGGTAAGCTACATTTCCTATATAGAAGGTATAGAATACAAAAAAATTAGGGCTGTACACCGCTTAAAAAGTTTTAATAGTGTGGATAAGTATGACAATTTTTAATCACATGGTTAATTGCATAAAGTGTCCCCCTCTCATTTTCACTTGTATAGTGCAAAATATAGGCTGCAGATGTAAATTCTCAAAACTGACATTCTGTACTTCAGTTACTAAACTGAAAATAAAATCATTTCTCTTACCTTTGTCTTGTGATTTTATTTTTCTAATCATCTTATTCTCTCTGTCTGATGCTGTTCCTCTGTCTGTGCTCTATTTTCAGGGCTTCCTCTCTCCTCACTACTTTTCTCTCCTCCTCTCTTCACTTCTTCCCTCCAGCCACCCCGCGTTCTCTCCTACCCCCCCCCCCTCTCCTCCAGCATCAACGGCCTTTTCTTTCCCACCACCCTTTGACTCTCTCCCATCTTCCCTCCTGCATATATTTTTGTCTCCTACCACTGACCTCCTCCCCTCGATGCTCCTGCAGCTTGTTCTCTCCTACCCCCGCTGCTGCACACTGGCTGCCTTTTCTCTCCTGCTACCCCGTGTTCTCTGTCATTTCATTCTTCACTCTGTGCGGCCCTCCGAATTTGCCTTGCATATATAGTGGCATTAAGCACATGCTGCTCCGCTCATCTGTAACCGGAATTCTCTATCTCTAGTGTCTGACTCCTGCAGCAGGAATCAGGAAGTTTCATCAGAGGAGGCGTAATGTTAGAGAGGGAGGGCTCCAGTTAAAGCAACAGACCAGCTTGTGCTTAATGCCGCTGTGTGTACAAAGCAAGTTCGGAGGGGGGGGTGCGGGCTAGGAGAGAACAAGATGCAGGAGCATTGGGGAGGGGGGCAGTGGTAGGAGAGAAAAATATGCCAGAGGCAGGAAGAGTCTGGGAGAGGAGAAAAGAGAGGTAGCGTAATCAGGAGCAAGCAGCTTGACATGATTAATGTGTTAAAATTATTAATGCTACTACTACTTATTTCTATAGCGCTACTAGACGTACGCAGCGCTGTACACTTGAACGTGAACAGACAGTCCCTGCTCAACAGAGCTTACAATCTAATTAGGACAGACAAACAGGACAAACAAGAGATAAGGGAATATTAAAGTGAGGATGATAAAATAAGGGTTCTGAACAAGTGAACAAGGGTTAGGAGTTAAAAGCAGCATTAAAAAAGGTGGGCTGTTAGCTTAGATTTGAAGACGGTCAGAGATGGAGCTTGACTTACCGGCTCAGGCAGTCTATTCCAGGCATATGGTGCAGCAAGATAAAAGGAACGGAGTCTGGAGTTAGTGGAAGAGAAGGGTGCAGATAAGAGAGATTTACCCAGTGAACTGAGTTCCCGGGGAGGAATGTAGGGAGAGATGAGAGTGGAGAGGTACTGAGGAGCTGCAGAGTGAATGCACTTATAGGTCAATAAGAGGAGTTTGAACTGTATGCGGAAACGGATAGGAAGCCAGTGAAGTGACTTGAGGAGAGGGCTAATATGAGCATAACGACCCTGATGGAATATTAGTCGTGCAGCAGAATTTTGAACAGATTGAAGAGGAGAGAGATGGCTAAGTGGGAGACCTGTGAGAAGCAACTTGCAATAGTCTAAGCGAGAGGTGATAAGAGCGTGGATGAGGGTTCTGGTAGTGTGCTCAGAAAGGAAAGGGCAAATTTTGCTGATATTATAGAGAAAGAAACGACAGGTTTTAGCAGTCTGTTGAATATGTGCAGAGGAGGAGAGGGAGGAGTTGAAGATGACCCCAAGGTTACGAGCTGATGAGACAGGAAGGATGAGAGTGTTATCCACAGAAATAGAGAATGGGGGAGGAGGAGAGGTTGGTTTAGGGGAAAAGATAAGAAGCTCAGTCTTGGTCATGTTTAGTTTCAGATGGCGCTTGGACATCCAGGCAGCAATGTCAGACAGGCAGGCTGATACTTTGGCCTGGATTTCGGCTGAGATTTCTGGTGTGGAGAGGTAGATCTGGGAGTCATCAGCGTAAAGATGATACTGCAAGCTAAACCTTTTAATGCGTTAAATATACAGCCCTAAATCAAATGAATAACACTATTAAAACACATCACTAAAAATCCCAATAAATTAGTGAGTATTAAAAAAATCTAAGCAAGGGTTATACACAATTTCTTCATAATATGATGAGTTAAGAAGATTACACCAAAGGTAGTTGTCCTTTTTCACTTTACTAAAGAAACAGTATTGCTTACCTTCTATTCTAAATCTCCATAGCCTGAAGTGTAAAAGGGCACTCACTTATTACCTAAAAAAGGCTGAGTCCTTTGCAAAGTCAGTGCAGATTTTTCTCTCTCAATTCCAACAGACTGTGTATTCCAGTGGCAAAGTCAGGGCCAGACCACAGAATGAGACAGTTGCACTGGTTCAGGGTGCCAAAGCTCAAGGGTGCCGAAAGCCTGACTCACTGCCCAAGTCTGTAGTAGTAGTAAGTCTTCACAGTGTTGAGCGCTTATTTTGCTCTCACTGCTGTGCTGTCTTTTCTGTACAGCTGCCATCACTGCCGCAGGTTTTAATTCAAGATGGGTACTTCTGTTCTCTGTTTAAACCTGGGACGTTGCCAGTTGATGAACATTGTTGGATGGGCTGGAGTCAAGCTTTTCAAGGGCTTTGACATTAACTTCAGAAATTTTAGAACAAGAACTGTGCTGGGTAGACTTTTACAGTCTATGCTCTGAAAATGGCAAGGACCAATCAAGACCAGGTAGGTGTACATATAAAGTATCACATACCATATTTAATGAGTTTATCTTGTTGGGCAGATTGGATGGACCGTACAGGTCTTTATCTGCCATCATCTACTATGTTACTATGTATGTATGGAGGAGATCACAGTGGTAAGAGCAACAGTTGCTCTCCCCCTCCCTCCACTCTGCTCTCACCACTCACCACAACCCCTGGAGTCAGAGCTGAGCAAAGTATACACTCATTAATTGGCCAGTTTCCTGTATTCAGTTATGCTTGTTAAATTGGTGTTCACTTAACTGAACTGATCTTCATCAAATCAGAACCACTGCTGCTGCTATTATGGTTATTATGACTTCTTGAGCCAATTGGCACAAGGCAGACAGATGCATGTTTCACATGTGTGAGTCTGATCAGTTCAAATTCATCTCTGACACCATGGGATGGTAGGATGCAGTGTTAGGTGGTGCCATTCTCATGCCTGGATAAAGGAGGGGGGGACTGGGCTAGTTACCCATCTCTGTAAAAACAAAAAAGACTATGGAAACAGACAGCACGATGCAACTATAGCTCCTTTGAAATCCACTTCACTGGAGAGCATCTACAATTCAGCTGCACAACTCCTCTTCAGACTACTGCCAGGATTAGTTATTGGAAAAATGCAAAAACGCCCCTCAATCCTTGGTAAAAATATATATCATATGTTACTAAGAGCCAAAGATCTATGCTGTTGAAAAGACATGAAACAGGCTAACAGCAGTAAAAAGCGAAAAACTTTTTAATACTTATACAACAACGCTCATATTATAAATCTATAACTCAGTCAATATTTTTAAGAGTACCCTCAGAAATATCCACCTCTTTTAAGGCAGTATCAAGTTTTGCCAGGTGGCATAGCACATCTTTCATAGGGCTAACTCTTATTCATAAGTGTAGGTGCTATTGCCTGAATCAAAAAAACAAATAATGTAGTGCACAGTGTTGAATAAAAAAACGTGAACTTATCTTTAAACGTTTTTTTAAAAGGAATACTCTGCTTGCTTGTCCAGCTTGCTTGCTGTGTTCTTCCCAGCAACAAAATATAACTGTCCAAACGGCTTCCCCTGGTGACACCCGACACCGCGGGTTTCAACACTTTCCTCAGGGACTTGGGTTAAGGCCATCCGATGCCTCCATTCAAGCCAGGTACTGTTGGCTGCACCATGGTTGCCATTATCACTGGATGCACTGTCGCAGCTGTTTTATGGGTGCCCTTTATGTGACTAACACCAGCAGTCGCTCTGATGACATCACTGCAATTAAAAAATACTTAATTAGAACAACCTGTTGTGTCGATGATCACGCAAATAACTACACAGAACAGTTAGAAACACTAAAAGTGATTGTAACAAATGAGCATTAATATGACGAAAGTTGATAGTCAAATCATAGAGTTCCACTCAATGTTTCCATTCAGTCCCCGAGGGCTAATAGTCTGTAACTTGTATATCCACCATTGTTCTCTGCGAGTTAATACTGCCGCTCGATCTCCTCCTACTGCCGAATCCGGCACGTGATCAATAATAAAGCATTGCAAATCAGAGAACACATTGAGGCATATTTTCAAAGCACTTTGGGAGGCTAAGTTCCATAGGTTTCTATGGAACTTTGGGAGGCTAAGTGCTTTGAAAATATGCCTCATTGTGTTGTAAACAGTGCAGGACTAGTGGTGCTGTCAGATTCTTGTCGTAAGACGGCTTTTGTGTTCCACTAATCGAGTTCTCATTTTTCTTATTGTACGGCCCACATAGTATAAAGCACAAGGGCAGAAAATAATGCAGATTACAAAAGATGATCGGCATGTAGTGAGATATTCCACTGTAAAGGTTTCTTGGGTGCCCATGTGTGTCCATTGTTAAAGTGTACTTGTTTGAGAACAAATCTGACATTCACCACAAGGTTTGTGGTGCCCCTGAATGGTATGTTGGTTATTCTGAGTACACGTCGTGTGCACCAATTTGTCTTTAAGGTTGCGACCACGCGTATACGCTATGCATGGGTGTTGCTGGAATACTGGATGAAATATCAAAACTTGCCAGTGCTTATGTATCAGCCGTGCTATTTCTGGGGCCAATGTAGAAAAACACAAACCATCTGGTCCATTTTTTCTTTAGATTTCTCTAATAACAACAGAGGGCGCTGGGCATACCATGCTCTCTTATATGCTTGTCGTATACACTTACCTGAATATCCCCTCGCCTGTAGTTTAGATGTAAGCTCTTTAGCCTGGGCTTTAAACGCCTCGTCAGTCGTGCAAATTCTGCGCAAGCGCAGGAACTGCCCAACCGGAAGAGACCATTTCAATTTGTGGGGATGATGACTACTAAACAACAGCAGTGTGATACGTTAGAGAAGTCCAACGTCAAATTATGGACACTCAATATTATGAATTATTACCTGGAGACCCCAAACTACACTTACAAGCGACAATTACTGAAATCGTGGATGTTGCAGTGCAGAAGGGATCATTAACTAAAGCTGAATCCAGATTTTTGAAATCTCCTCACCCACGCACTCCAGTTTTTTATACTGTGCCCAAGGTACATAAAGATCTTTCCCAGCCAACTGGTCGCCCTATAGTGTCCCTGATGGGCACCATTTTGGAGCCATTGTCAAAAGTGTTGGATTATTTTTTGCAACCTGATGTCAAATTGGCCAAATCATATATACAAGACACGGCCCACTTTTTGAGATGTCTTCAGGATATTGACAACGTTTCTACAGAAGTAATTCTTGTTACATTGGACATTGAAGCCTTATATTCTAATATCCCCCAAGAGGCTGCACTGAGGATTGTAGAGAGGACGTTGATGAAAAGATCGGATGGCGAGAGAATTCCTACTGCTTTATTACTGACTTTTGTGGAACTGGTTCTAAAAAAGAATTACTTTGACCTGAAATTCTACCTCCAGAAAAAGGGTGTTGCTATGGGCACTGCAGCGGCCCCTAGTGTGGCTAATTTATATGTGAGTCACTTTGAGGAATGCAATCTGTACCAATCTGACTGGTATATTGAGAACATCACACACTGGCATCGTTTTATTGACGATGTATTTTTCTTGTGACATTCCACTGAGGAACAATTGGATTTATTTTTGGATTGGTTAAATGGCATTGATGCCAATCTAAAATTCACCATGAAAAAGAGCTATAATAATATTGCCTTTTTGGATACTTTGGTATATAAGTCACAGGGGCAGCTATAGGTTACGGTTTATCATAAACCTACTGACGTAACACACTGCTTTTGTTTAGTAGTCATCATCTCCACAAATTGAAATGGTCTCTTCCGGTCAGGCAGTTCCTTCGCTTGCGCAGAATTTGCACGACTGACGAGGTGTTTAAAGCCCAGGCTAAAGAGCTTACATCTAAATTACAGGTGAGGGGATATTCAGATAAGTGTATACGACAAGCATATAAGAGAGCATGGTATGCCCAGCGCCCTCTGTTGTTGTTAGAGAAATCTAAAGAAAAATGGACTAGATGGTTTGTTTTGAGTTTTTCTACATTGGCCCCAGAAATAGCACGGCTGATACATAAGCACTGGCAAGTTTTGATATTTCATCCAGTATTCCAGCAACACCCTTGCATAGTGTATACACGTGGTCGCAAACTTAAAGACAAATTGGTGCACACGACATTTACTCAGAATAACCAACAGACCATTCAGGGGCGCCTCGAACCTTGTCAGTTTTGTTCTCAAACAAGTACACTTCAACAATGGACATACATGGACACCCAACAAACCTTTACAGTGGAACATCTCACTACATGCCAATCATCTTTTGTAGTCTACATCATTTTCTGCCCTTGTGCTTTATATACTATGTGGGCCGTACAATAAGAAAAATGAGAACTTGATTAGTGGAACACAAAAGCCGTCTTACGACAAAGAATCTGACAGCACCACTAGTCCCGCACTGTTTACAACACAATCATGTGTTCTCTGATTTGCAATGGTTTATTATTGATCATGTGCCGGATTCGGCAGTAGGAGGAGATCGAGCGGCAGTATTAACTCACAGAGAACAATGGTGGATATACAAGTTACAGACTATTAGCCCTCGGGGACTGAATGGAAACATTGAGTGGAACTCTATGATTTGACTTTATCAACTTTCGTCATATTAATGCTCGTTTGTTACAATCACTTTTAGTGTTTCTAACTGTTCTGTGTAGTTATTTGCGTGATCATCGATGCAACAGGTTGTTCTAATTAATTATTTTTTAATTGCAGTGATGTCATCAGAGCAACTGCTGGTGTTAGTCACATAAAGGGCGTCCATAAAACAGCTGCGACAGTGCATCCAGTGATAATGGCAACTATGGTGCAGCCAACAGTACCTGGCTTGAATGGAGGCATCGGATGGCTTTAACCCAAGTCCCTGAGGAAAGTGTGGAAACCCGCGGCATCGGGCGTCATCAGGGGAAGCCGTTTGGACAGTTATATTTTGTTGCTGGGAAGTACACAGCAAGCAAGCAGAGTATTCCTTTTAAAAAACCGTTTAAAGATAAGTTCACATTTTTTTCTTCAACATTGTGCACTATATTATTTGTTTTTTGAATCAGGCAATAGCACCTACACTTACGAATAAGAGTTAGCCCTATGAAAGATGTGCCATGCCACCTGGCAAAACTTATGATATTGCCTTAAAATAGGTGGATATTTTTGAGGGTACTTTTAAAAAATAATGAGTGAGTTATAAATTTATAATATGAGCGTTACTGTATAAGTATTAAAAAGTTTTTCGTTTACTGCTGTTAGCCTGTTTCATGTCTTTTCAACAGCATAGATCTTTGGTTCTTAGTAACATAGGATTAGTTATCGGACAGAGATGATGCATTTGATAGATCAGTACTGATCAAACTGTCTTTATAAGTTGTTCAGCTTTCAGATCAGCATAGGATCATGTTATTCCTTTACAAGTAATCACAAAAATTGGACAAACCCTTAGTGTCAGTCATTCACTTATGTTCCTGATTCAATCCTGCTTGTCAACAGAGAAATCAAAGTTGATTACCTGTGAAAAGGTGTGCCTTGTAGACAGCAGGTTTGGTTAGGCACACTATCCAACCCTTCGCACCAAGAGTTGATTTTAAGCTTTAAATTAATTGAAGAAACTGAACGACTGCTCTGTGTAGGAATTGTACAGTAGTTCTGAGCTCTGGGAAAGCTGTGCACTCCTGTTAGATGTCAGCGCTCATGTGCCTGATTAATATTCTGTTGTCTATGGAAAAACATCTTTTACAGGTAAGCAACATAGTTTTTTCAGAAAGCATGAGTCCAGTGTACTTTCACAGCCAGTTGTTTTGATGATAATCTGTTACAACAAATCATTAGACACTAATGAATACGTGATTTCCAAAAGACATTCTGAAACCAGTTTACTCTGGGATGCACTATTGTGAGAAAATCTTAATAAATCATGATACTGTTTATTACTTTTTAACATCTTTGTTTTGGGTCCACAACTTCTGGATTGTATTCCTAGAATATGATTGTTAAATTTTTATTGTTATTTTACTTAATATACCCTACTTTGCAACTCATTTTGACCCATTGATATAAAGGCATAATATGGGTTCAGATTAATACTAGTACACTCTTTATCAAAACAGTGTAGCTCATTAGTCAAATTACTTAAAATACATAGAGTATTTTATGCTTTTGTTTCAGGGTTTTTATGATATAGATGCAACATGTTGGCATGCAAAGATGTAGTGATATCCTTTGATTAAACAAAATTCAATCTTTATAAATAGTCCAGAAAGATAAAGATGCCCATGCAAGATAGTCTTAAAATATGTAGGTGATCGATTCAATACATCATACTCATACCTGGTATACCTACAGCTGCATGTGCTATTAACTACAGACTGCTATCTTGATTGTCCAACTATGAAGTTTAAAGCCAGTAATTTATAACTACAGAAGCAAAGTGAAATATTTAACATGTTATAGTGTGAGATGACCAGTCTTTAACCCCCTGTTACAAAGCTGGGTTGTTTTTTTTGTTTTGTTTGTTTCTTTGTTTTTTTGCATGTTTCCAGTCCCCTTTGCTGTGACATTGCAGGTAATGAATGTTCAGCTCTCTGAAAGTTCAGCTTGATAAAACCTTATAGTAAAGATCCCGTTTAGGCTGAAATATTCAAGCTTGAAAAGTACCCAAAGATAATTTTGCAACATGTTATAACAATCAATTTTTTGAATTGAAAATCATTATATAAAGATATATATTGAAACAAAGTTCTCATTGTGGCCACAGGTTCACAGTAGCAGCATTTCATCAGACAAATGAAATACTGAATCCATTCTGGATGACTTCCCAAATTTTAATTAGTAGATCATGTACAAACCTTATAAATACAGAATCCCCAGGTTTACAAAATAGCTCATAAGGCCTGTATACCATGTATGGGCTTTATGTATATCGCACCAAATTATCTAATGGATGAACAGAATGGAAGATACTGCATTATCTGTTTCATAATTGATGCTGGTGAGGTGTAAGGAACACAAAGCTATTTCTGTGATCCATTTTCTATATGCCATAACTTTGCAATAATTACATATAACTTCATGTTTGTTTTAACTAGAAATTGTGACTGCTACAAGTGATTTCTCTTATGAGCCTGTAAATGATGCTGCAATGCAACAGTGTAGCAAGTAATGTTTAAGTCTTACAAATATTGCTCTCCATAGCTATGTATAATAAAAGTGCAAAACAAATTTAAGCATGTCTGTTGACAGTAGTAATATATTACAGATTTATTGAAAACTGATATTTAATTGACCATATTAGTGCTTTAACCAATTGTAGATCGTCATTTGGGATGGGGTGGGGTATTTTCTAGTACTAAAAGTTAAGGTTTTTCTTTTTCTTTTTTGAGACATTTTGTTGGTTTCTGATTTGTCTGAGCCTTTGGTTTACACTGAACAAATGTTTAAAATTTGGTATCTGATTAACTGACAGATTTAATTTATGATGGTATGAGAACCTTGACAATCTTAAAATCAGATGATTGTGTGTGTATGTTTTAACTGGAACATGGAGTATGCATTTCTAATCAAAATGTATACCATTCCTTATTCTTTGGTTAACAGTTTTTGGGTGACCAAATCCCATGTTTGTGGTTTACTTGGAAATACACCGATGTACACAACCATGTAATACAAAGTTAGTGAAAGTCATGTAAGATCCTTGATTTTTTTTTTTTTTTTAGCACAAATATTTATACATTTCAACTTGCATTGATGATAAAATAGATGAGTTAACAGTGTTTGTATCATTGATATTTAGTGTAGCCTCTGTGTGGTGTAATTAATGTAAATATAGAAGATGGTATTTGATATACCATCTTTCTGTGGTTGAAGTCAAAACACTTTAAATATTATATACAGTTTTTGCCATAGGTTTTGAACAGAAGACTGAACTAATTTGTAAGATGTAAGGGAAAATTAAAACTAATTTGAAAAAAATGTTTAAAAAGCAGTATAAGCATGGTTTTAACAGTTTGCAGCATCAGCAGAAAAGAGGCATTTTTTTCTATGAAAAGGAGCTTCAGCATTTTGTACAAGTGGGTCACATGACTGCAAATGCCAGAGAATTTCCTCCTTATTTATGGGACTTCTGTGCTTTGGCAGCCCTGTAACTTCTCTGTTTTCCTTTTTTTCTGCCATATGGTATTTCACTGCAGTGTTTTATTCCTTACTGTGGTCAGAAATATAATTCCATATCATCTCACAGATCAATCCAGACTTGTAGGTTATGTCCCCCTCCCAGCAAGTGGAGATAGAAAGAAAGAATCTTAGAGGTCTGCTATACCTGGTCCTGTTAGCAGTGCTCATTAATCTTGGTATTTTCTCTATCTAGCAGGTGGAGGGTCATAACCGTGCAGCTATGGATTGAGGTAGCTCCTGGCCTGTCTCCCAGGTCAAGTTGAGCTCCTGGGATTGAGGTATCACTGGTCTGGGATTTTTTAGAGTACACCTGGTGATGCTAGGTCCTTCCCTCCCCCCATTGAACACCTTTTTCTGTCTGTGGTGCCCTTGTGATTTTGGCTCCAGCATCAATCTCCAGCCTCACACACACACCCTTAAGGTAAGCTTCTTCTGTTGAGCGAGGGCCTAAAAAAAAAAAAAGAGTGAGAAGAACCGGAGTACCAGTGCACATAGTGGCAGCAGCTTGAGGGGGTTCGTGTTGAGACTGCAGCAGAGGTCTCCCTCTGCATGTGTGTGCCTTTCACATCATGGCAACGCCTTCTGAGTCGGTGAAGTGCTGCTCCCAGTGGGGGAACCAGAGAGCAACATCAGATGGCGGTACAGGGCCTGCAGCAGCCCAAAATCAATGTGCAACCAGGTTCAGCAGAGCATGTGGTGGCAATGGCATAAGATTTAGTTTTGGTGGGCTTCTTGGGAAACTCTTCTTCCCACACACGTGTGGGCGCCATTTTTTCTCTCCTCCCACATGGCATACCTGAGGCACCAGTGGCAATCAATCATCTGAATGCAGGTGTCGCTTCGCTGCTGGGGTTCGCAGGACAGCGGATTGGTTGAGGGCTCTGGGGGTAAGGACACCCTGTTTTCGCCTGATGCACACACCTTTCTTGCTGAAGCAACCTGGGGGTTCACATGTCCCTTCTTTCCCTCCTGGGTCATGGGGGTCTCTGGGGGGTCCTTAGTCATTGTTGCCCAAGCGGGCAAGGTTTGAGGCCCAGCGAGACCTTGAGGATGCTTCCATGGCATTGGATTTGGATGATGGCCACTTATCCAGCGATTCTTTACATGCCCTGTCTGATCTTTTGGAGGAGGGGGAGCTGCCGCCGGATGAGGATGATGACTGTATGGAGGTGCGTCTTTTTTGTAGGAGGAGCTATCTGGCTTTATTGTCTGGGCACTGGAGGTCCTAGACATTTCATCGCCGGACTCCCGGCCTGCTGAACTATCTGCTCCTTCTATTATATCGGGGACGAAGTGGCCTCCTAGGACTTTCACATTTCATGAGGTCACAGGGGTCTTCATTTCAGCACAGTGGGATACTCCGGATGCCGGAATACAGGTGGCACAGACCGTGGCACAGTTCGACCCACTGCCTACAGGAGAATTAGAGTCCCTGTGGCTTTCTAAAGTGGACTTCTTTATCACGGCAGTCAAAAAGAAGACCACTTGCCTGTGGATGGTGACACAGCCCTTAAGGATGCACAGGATCGGAAGTTGGAGTCCTCCCTCAAGATGGCCTTTGAGGTGGCTGCTTTGTGTCTTCAGGTCTCTGTGGTTTTTATGCGGCCTGGGCGTGCCTTTCCTGGGTACAGAAGGTGGCCTCTACAGAAGAGCTCATTTGTTTGCTGCTGTTTTTAGAGGCTGGTTTGGCTTACTTGACCGATCTTTTCTATGACCACAGGGCCTCGGCCAAGGAGGTTTCTTTAGTGGTGACAGTTCGCCTCTGGCTGTGGCATTGGGCAGCTGATATGGCCTTGAATTCTCGTTTGACTTGGGTGCCATTCCGGGGCAAATTGCTTTTTAGGGCGGACTTGGAAAATATTTTTACAGACCTGGAAGAGTCCAGTGGGCAGTGTCTGCCCAAGGACAAACCAAAGGCAGCTTTGAGTTGGGCAGTCACATTTCTGGGAGGCTAGGCATCATCCAGGCCGCTTTGGTGACTTTCAAACAGAAATAGCAGCCCTTTTGGGGGGACATGTGCCCTGGCGCCACCTCCTCTCAAGCCGCTCCAGCCACCCAAGAAACCCAATGATGGGTCTCTGGTCCATCCCCCTCCGGTCATAGGGGGATGGCTATCACTCTTTCTGGGGGGAATGGACCAGGGTTACATCCGACAAATGAGTCTTGGAAGTGATATGAGATGGATACAAGCTGGAATTTGCACAGACTCTTAGTCTTTTTCACGGAATCCCCTTGCAAGGCTCCCGCAAACGTGGCGGCCATCAATGAGACTGTCTCCGCCTTAGTTTGCTTGAGGCGGTACTTCCGTTCCTGTGTTGGAGCACAGCCTCGGCTGTTATTCTATTTACTTTGTGGTGCCCAGGAAGGACGTGTCCCTTCGTTCCGTTCTTGACTTCAAGTTTGTGAACAGGACACTTCGGATCTGTCGTTTTCAGATGGAGAACTTTCAGTCCGTTGTTACAGCCATGCAACCATGGGAATTCCTGACTTCACTGGATCTCAAGGAGGCCTATTTTCACATCCCTATTTGGCCTCATCTGCTGTTCCTCTGGTTTGCGATGCTGGGCCAGCACTTTCAATTCCAGGCAATGCCCTTCGGTCTTGCAATGGCGCCCTGGACCTTCTCCAAGGTCATGGTGGTCATCACGGCCTTCGCCTGGTGGGAGGGAGTCCAGGTTTGTCCTTACCTGGACGACTGGCTGATTCAGGTGTCGTATGAGGAAAGCGTGCGGGCGATGGACCAGGTGGTCGGTCTTCTACGCTCCCTTGGTTGGGTGGTCAATGTGCCCATGAGCCACTTGTGTCTGGAGTACCTTGGGGTGGTGCTCAATACTCAGGAGGGAACTGTGTGACTCCCTCCGTCGAGGAGGCAGCATCTGTAGGATCAAATGGAGAACCTGCTGCGCCTGCCCAAGGACTTGGGATTGCATTTATTTATTTATTCATTTTACTATATTTATATCCTGCCTTTATCCAAGGCAAGTAATAATGGTCACATACATAGTCTTAAACAATAGTCACATACGTAGACTTAGGAAGGTAGCAGTTGCAATCATATGAAGATGTAACTGAAATGAAGGGGGAAAAAATTAGTCATATAGTTAAGTCCTCATGTGGCTGAAAAGGCCTTTACAGACAGATGCATTTTTAGCAATTGCTTGAATTGTTGAGTATCTTCATATGATCAGGTATCCAGGTAGAACGTTCCACAAGGATAGGAAAGCGATAGAGAAGGCCCGTAGCTTTGTCTACATATTTATATGACTTCATGGGAGGTAAACAGAGCTGATGTGATGTCTTGGACCTCAGAGCTCGTTTCAGTTTATATGATTGCAGGATATTGCAAAGGTATGCTGGAACAGTCCCATATATATTTCGATTCATCAGTACGAGAGTCTTGAATTGAACTCTGTATGTTACAGGAAGCCAGTATGTTTTTTTTTTTTTTTTTTAATGTTGGAGTGATGTGTTCGGACTTTGATATTTCAGTGATCAATCGCACAGCTGCATTTCAGATGACCTGTAGAGCTTGGATTCGGGACAATGGTGTACCCAGAAATAGAGAGTTACAGTAATCAATTTTGGTAAGTACCAATCTCTGTACAATCGTCTGAAAGTCTTATGGAGCACAACATGCAAATGTTGAGCTCCATGGCAGCCACATTGGATGTGGCTCCTTGGCTGAGGAGCCATATGCAGCCCCTCCAGTTGGCCCTCCTCAGTTGTTGGTCCTCTCTCTCGGACAACTTTCTTGTCCAGCTCCCGTGGTTGACTCAAGCCTGGTTTGTCATGCGATGGCTGCACCCGGCACATGGGGGCTGTGCCCCGGCAACGTCAGCATGTGTGGTGGTCACCACTTATGCCAGCTTTCAGGCTGGGGTACTCATTGTCGGGGAAGGACTGTTCGACCAACCAGTTGGAGTGGAGAGCGATTTGGTTGGCCCTTCAGACATTCGGACTCAGGCGGTGCATGTGCTCTCCAACAACATGATGGCAGTGGCGTATGTCATCAAGCAAGGAGATATGAAGAGCACTCCTCTGGCAAGAGAGCTTCTCTCCTCCACCTTTGGGCGGAGAAACATCTGTCTCTGCTCTCATCTGCGCACATTTTGAGGACTCTGAATGTCCCGGTAGCTGCAAGCATTGTCTCTCAGGGGATCCCTTTCTCCGCTTTATGGAGGCTGGTTCATGTATTCGGTTGGTTTAATCCTTCCTCTCAATCAGCCACTCTTCCAGCCTTCCGCAGGGAGGATTATCCAACAGAATTCCAGGCCCTGTAGAGAACTAGATGTGCGGCATATTCTCCTACGGTACTTGGAGGTTACCAATTACTTCTGTCATTTGGATCATCTTTTTGTCCTGTTTGCTGGCCACAAGAAGGGGGACAGACCTCTAAGGCCATAGTGGCCCGTTGGCTGAAGCAGGCAATTGCTTCGGCCTACGTGGTTATGGGGAAGTTGCCATCACTAAATGTGCAGGTGCATTCCACTAGGGCACAAGCGACTCCATTTGCAGAGTCCCAATAGGTGTCTCTTCGGTCCACACCACACGTGCTTGAAAAATTACCAGCTGGATGTCTCGGCACGCGAGGACATGGTGTTCGGGGCTTCGGTCTTGACTGCTGGGGTTGCAGTTTCCTGACCCTATTGAGGACTGCTTTGCTGCATCCAAGAAGTCTCTGGATTGTTCTGTGGGACACTATGAGGCATATTTTCAAAGCACTTAGCCTTCCAAAGTTCCATAGGTTTCTATGGAACTTTGGAAGGCTAAGTGCTTTGAAAATATGCTTCTATGGAAGGTAAAATTAGTCCTTACCTGTTAAATTTCTTTCCATTAATCCCAGCAGATCAATCCAGAGGCCCGCGCATCTGATTATAGTGATCTATGTTTTTTCTTTTTCTTTGCGTTCCGCTCTGTAAGGTTGCTATGTTCAGGTTCTTTGGTTCCTACCAATCTGCAAGTTATGGAAAACAAACACGAGTTTTTTTATTCAAAGGCTGACTTTGTTTATGGTCCCAGTGGAATGCTCTCCGTTGGCAGGAGTTCAGGGCAGTGGGGGTTTTCCTTGAGGCAGGATATTGCTTGGGTCTAGGATCTTTTCACCACTGTTTTAGTATTGACATACTGAGGTTAATGCTGCTGCAGGACCAAGTATATCAGACCTCTGACATTCTCTCTGTCTCCTCCTGCTGGGAGGAGGACATAAGCCACAAGTCTCTGGATTGATCTATTGGGACTAATGTAAAGAAAATTAACAGGTAAGGACTAATTTTACCTTTTCAATCAACAAAGCAGGATTGAGAGAAGCACACAGGTGGGTGACATCATCAGACAGTGCAGGGATAGAACTTCTCTTATATAGCTCAGCACTTCAGAGTTCTGAACATATGCGGGCTTTCCTGCACACAGCAGACTCATTAGCTCCTCAATTTCTTTCTTCCATGCTAACAGATGCAAATTGAAGTTCTTTCTCAGTTTAAAAGTTTTTGCTTTATTCTGGCATTGTTTTTCTCCTTTTTCTTAATATCTCAAGAAGAAATACTTTTTCATTCATTTATTTATTCTTTGAACAGCTTTTAGGTGATGAGATGTCCAAAACAAAGTGATGTCACCAAAATCAGAGTTTTGACCTTGCCCAAAGTATGTCAGAAAAACTCGGAACTTCAACTATTATTCCAACTGTCTTCTCTGTCTGGGTCTGGACCATGCTTAAGAAGACACTAAGCATTTTTCTTGAATATCTCCTAGAGCGAGAAGAGCTGATTTAAATAGACACTGACCATTTGGAATCAGAGAAGTGTCACAGCCAGTCACAACCCCTGCGTATACAAATTGAGAACGTAAGAATAGACATACTGGGTCAGACCAATGGTTCATCTAGCCCAGTATCCTGTTTCCAACAGTGCCCAATCCAGGTCACAAGTCAGAAACCCAAATATTAGCAACATTCCATGCTACCAATCCCAGGGCAAGCAGTGGCTTTCCCATGTGTATCTCAATAGCAGACTATAGACTTTTCCTCCAGGAACTTGTCCAAACCTTTTTTTTAACCCAGATATGCTAACCACTGTTAATACGTCCTCCGGCAATGAGTTAACTAGTCTTTGAAAAAAATATTTCCTCCTTTTTGTTTTAAAAATATTTCCATGTAACTTATTGAGTATCCCGTCTTTGTACTTCTTGAGAGAGCAAAAAATTGATTCGCTTCTACTCATTCTACACCATTCAGGATTTTGTGGATCTCAATCATATCTCCCCTCAGCCGTTTCTTTTCCAAGCTCAAGAGCCCTAACCTCTTTAGCCTTTCCTCATATGAGAAGAAGTTCTATCCCCTTTATCATTTTGGTCTCTCTTCTTTGTACCTTTTCTGCTTTATCATTTTTTTTAAATACGGCGACCAGAACTGAAACCAATACTCTAGGTGAGGTCGCACCATAGATCGAGGGTATATGCAAGAAGAAATCCGCCAAGAGACGGAGAACTCAAAATGCCCACGGTAGATACAACAGTACAACAAAAAAAAGTGGGAGAGCGACCAAGGATACTAAAGACTGGAAGATGTATATTGGTAAGGAAGTTTATTGAAGTATGAAGACTCGACACAACGTTGTGTTTCGGCCGTTAGACCAACGCGTCTACCCCAACAACAGTCTTTTTAAAGACTATTGTGCTACTTTGGAGATTTTCTTCATTTTTCAGAAGCATTCTGCAAAAGAGACTCTTGATGCAGGCCTAATGGCTGAAACACAACGTTGTGTTGAGTCTTCATACTTCAATAAACTTCCTTACCAATATACATCTTCCAGTCTTTGGTATCCTTGGTCGCTCTCCCACTTTTTTTGTCGCACCATAGAGCGATACATAGTAATTACATATTCTGTCTTATTTACCATCCCTTTTTTTAATAACTCCCAGCATCCTGTTTGCTTTTTTGGCTGCTGCTTTTTCTGGAACAATCCCCAACTGGTTGTGCTGATTTGTACACTTCACTGTCCAAAGGGATTGTAAAATGACTTTAAAGAAAAGCTGACCCTGACGTCTACCAGGCCTGTAGTGCATCTGCCATCAGAGCACGTGCCAAAGCCTGAAGAGAATGTGGTTTCTTCCATTCCTTCCCTTTACTTGGAGGAACATAAGCACATCAACACAATCTTGCCTTAGTCCAAGAAGCAGCACTTAGACTTCTCCCCATCTACAGTCACAGTACAGTTCCCTTCTGAGAAGCCAGTACTGCACAAGAGCTATTCTGTGCTAACTCCATCCCACATGTAGTACTCTGTACGATGGACTTCTGTTCCAGTGCTGGTCACAGTGGCCAATGAGTCCCCATCTGTTTCTGTACCTCATCTAGGATTTCACTTGTTCTTGCAAAAACAAGTTCAATAAACTTGTGAAAGACTACTGTAAGTTCTTGCCTATCATCTGCTATCAGTAGCCTTCAGAGCTTCCTTCCCATTCAGTGGAAGTTACCCCTGTGCAAAGAGAGAGAGTGGGCTTTCTGAAGGCACTATAGTGTCTGCTGTCTACATCAGATTCTGAGCAGGAGCCAGAGTATTTACTACCATTGTCCTCTGCAGGACTCCATTGCCTTTCATATGGAGGGTCTGTTAGACCTCTTTTGTATTCACCTTCTCTTCTGATACTGAAAAGGATTGCAAAGGAATTCATCTGAATCATCTCCTTTGCCATCTAGGAGTGTATCTCCATATGAGGACATTTCTTATTAACGATTCATTCATAAGATGGCCAAGGAAGTACTTTTTCAGCAAGATGCTGAACCCAGTAGGACATTTTTTGACATCTTAAAATAGTGAGGCACCTTAATGCAAATATTTCAGTTCCTATCTATGGCTTATTGCAGGACCACTAATTCTGTATGTGGCAGAATCCACTTACTGTAAGCCAGTCTCTAAAAAAAATTGGATGTGAAGTATAAAGTCTATCCAGCTCTGGGTTTCAGCAAAGTCCAACTTTCTCACAAATCTGATGCCAGTGAGGCAAAATGAAATCTAAGAAATGCAGGGATTTTTCCAACATTCTGCCTGGAAGAATCCATGAGTGCTAGATCACTTAGGCAGGAAAGAAGTTGTTGTTAAAGGTCTGGTGCTCTCAGCCCAAACAGCTACACATCAACATTTTATGTTCCAGTACATGCACACTGTTTTCCAAATACACTGTTTTCTTACAGAGCTTGTATTTGCTGTGTCACAGTTGCCATACAAGTACTGCCTACAACGTTTTTGAGACCTTTTCCAGAATTTCTGCTTCTGCAATTGTGACCAGAAATTTTTCATGGCTTTATGCCTCCAAATTGCATGAGGACTTAGAATATAAGTTGGCAGATGCAACTTTCGCAGAAGACCCTCTCTCTTTGGAGACCGTGAAAGAGGCATTTTATATTGTTACAGTTCAGTGCTCTATCCTGCAGCATCTCTCAGCTGCATCTCCTTCCTCCTCTGGATCATCAGGCAGATGACAGTCCTTCAACCAGTATTGCAGAGGTTTCTGTTATCAGAAACAACCATAACAAAATCAATGTTCCCACCTTGTCAAAAAGAGAGAGCTTAGCCTAGCAATCGACACCTGTCTCAGCAATGTAGCAGCTCCCTTTTGGACTACCATCTTTATCAACCCTTCTGGAATGCATATCCTGCTCTTCCTGTAGAGCGTTGGGTTCATTATTTCTTGCAGTCTTGGCAGAACATCACCATGAATTTCTGGGTTCTGAGTATAATATAAAAGGATTACCATCTCAGGCAGTCCCCCGTTTTACCATTATACTGGACTCGCCTCCCCAACTCTCATGTCAGCCTCTTGCAAGAGGAGGGTTCTCTTCTACTACACTCCAATGCCACAGAACGTGTTCTCCACAGGGAAAAAACTGAGGTTTCTACTCCCAAGTACTTTCTGGTTCCAAGGAAGTCAAGCAGGTTGCATCTAATTCTTGACCTCAGGGACCAGAGCCTCTTCCTGTGCAAGAAGAAACTCAAAGGATAAACAATTTTCTTCCATTTTGAAAGGGAATTAGCTCTGCATGCTAGATTTCAAGAATGCCTACACACGCTTTCTAGTCCACCCAGTTACAGAAAAATCTCAGTATAAAGTTCTTCTTTTGGCCTGTCCTCTGCTTCCAGACTTTTATAAAATATTTGGTGGTAATAGTGGCGTATATCCACCATCATGGTCATCTGGTATTCCTGTACCTCGACAGCTGGCTTCTAGTGGCTTCCTTGGAAGTACATGTCTTTTATCTCTAGTGACTGAAACTGTATATCTTCTTCAATATCTAGAGTTTCTGATAAACTTTCAGAAATTCATTGTACACCTGATGAACACCATTTCCTTTATAGGCACTACCTTAGACATTAATCAATCACAGGTCTTCCTTCCAGAAGAAAGAATACAAGCCCTTATTTCTCATGTTTGTAGCATACAGACAGTGCCCAAAATTCATCCAGGGCTTATCTTCAGATGTTGTGTCAGATGGTGGTAGCTATCCAGATTATGCCATTGGCTTGTCTAAAAATGACACACCCTCAATGGGACCTAAATTCCAGAGGAATCAACAATCTTTGCCTCTCGAGAGTTTTTTACCCTCTACCTCGACTTTGGCTAATGCTCCAGTGGTGAATCTCCATAGCCAACCTCACTGCAGGAGTTCCTTTTACACAGAGCCAAGGTTAGTCAGTCCTGACTACATATGCATTGACCTTAGACTGAAGAGCTCATGTTAATGCTGATCAGTTCCAAGGAAGTTGGCTTCTTTCCCAGCCTCCTTTATGTAACACATGTAATTTATTTAGGTACTAAAATATTTAGTCACTAGCCCTTTCAGCCTGAATGTTGATGGAGAAGTAATTTGATCTCCTGGTTTTGATCTTCTGATTTTTTAGATGAGGTAATCCAAATCCTGGCTTCTAGAAAGGTTCAATTAGAGGAAATTTGCCATCTGCTGTGAGGGTAGGTCCCTTCTCTCCCATCACATGCTGCTTGGATGCCTTCTGTTTTTCTCAGAATTTAGCCTCAGAGCCATGTTTGGGTATATCGTGGTGCAGCTGGCATTTGTGCTAATGTAAAAAAAAAAAGGGGGGGCCTTTCTGTTTAGTCTTCAGTTGGGGGCATCAGCGTGGTTCTAATCCAGCGTGTATTTTTCCCTTGAGCCTCTGAACATTGTGAATTCAAGTAACTAACCAAGAACATCACTTGATGGCAGTCGCATCTGCCACATGAGTGTGTGAACTCTAAACCCTAATGCTAGCTTTTCTATATAGTAAGTTGGTGTTTTGTATGCATCTCAAGTTCCTGCTTAGGGTAATATCAGACTGCTACCTTAGTCTGTTATTTTATCAACAGTTTTCTCCAGGCTACATGTCCATAATGACATAGCTCTGTTAACTTTTGCAAAAGATCTGTCTTTAGCCAGTAAACTTGGTAGTACAATGACAAAATTCTATTTCTGCTTGAGTAGTAAACTGTGTCACATTTTGTTAGACCAGGCAAGAATATCCTTATGCATATTAGGTGGCCACAATTTTAGGTCTAAGATTTGTAAGACCGCACCATGGATTTCAGTCCATGTATTAACATCACATTATTGTTGGAATAATAGGTTATAGGCAGTCTGTACTTTTTTCAGCTATACAGGTCAACTTTCCCATCTCTTCTCATTTTATTGTTTTGAGTTATCTTCCTCGTTCTAAATAAAAAAAAGTGCAGAAGTAATTACCAACATATAATCCAGTTCATTGTAGGTTCCTGTGCTCTGCTTTTTTTTCTATCGATGAAGACATTCTTTAGTTGCAGCAGCCCACGTTTCAATTGCTTTCTCTGAAGATAAGCAGGTTAATGTGTCTTGCTTCTCATCCGTGTTCTTGAAGACAGCAGTTTGTTTCTCATATCATCCCTCCTCCTCTTGAAAGGCATTCAGTCTTTGAGATAAGCTTCTAGGCTATCATAATGCAAGAGTTCAGCACATCAGCTGAAAAACTTTCTTGTCTTTTCCAGAAAGCTATGGAATTTTGTTCCACTTGGCACCAGATGCATGCACTTGACCCACTTGTATGACAAGTGAACTGTAGTCTTCAGAGAACACCTATTACAGGTAAGCAGTATATTCCTTTGTACTTCCAAGTGTTTAAAAGTTCTTCCTGCTCAGTCATACTCCTTTTGTGAGTCTACATAAACTGTGGTGGCCATAGACCTCCATGCAATCAACCTACTGCCTGTAAAACATGAGTATATAATAAGTGATTGCTAGATTTAGCAAAAGGAAATTTGAAAATTTGATTTATGAAACTAACATTTCATATTTTTAAAGAGCGAAGTATTCTACAGAATGTGGCTAGTACTGCTGCTTTAATGTTAAATATCATGCATATAAAGCAGGCATACTCATTTACATTAATCTGTGGAAATCTATAGGTAATTCTGTATATAACAGTAGCATTTTCTGTGTTACCAGCTGATTGTCCACAGAAATACTGGATGTTTTAGCAGACTATACTGTGTTTCTATTTTTGTATGAGAACAGGAGCTATTCTTACCCGCATTTCTTCTGTTCCCCATGACTGTCATACATTAATAAACGTTGATTTCTTAAATTAAAAAGAATTTTTTTTTCTTCTCTTACCTTTATTTTAAATATATGCACCAGGGGGGTGACTTGAATTTGTTAGGATTTTCCCCTCAACACAAGCCAAAATTGCATGCTGTCTTCAATGCTTGATAGTGAGCTGAATAGAAATGGGGATTACAGGAATCTCTTATCCATGGGATTTCTGCAGGGATGGAAGAATCCTCTGATGATGGTAGAATGAGGCTTGGAATGCACTGAGAGAGGCAGAGAGCTAGAACGAGGCTTGGAACACTCACTGATTAAATAGTAAATGCCACTCAAAAAACCATGGGAAGCCATTGAGGTCAGGAGAAAATGGAGGGCTATGAGCGAGTAAGAGCATCAACTTCTGTAGGTATGGGTGGAAATCGAGGAGATTGCAAGAATGGGTGGGTATGGAATGGATTGTAGAAGGTATGTGTTAGATATCGGTGGGGATGGGTGAAATGACTGTCCTTGTGCAACTCTCTAATTCAGAATGGAAGTTGAAATTAACAGAATTGTAACTAGGCTGATATTTCAATCTCTATATTAACTAAATATGAATTCCTGTTCAATAAAGGTTTGCTCCCAATGCATGCTTGAGAGAGAATTTTTTGACTAGACTAGTGGTTGCAACTCAGTTCTTAAGACTCAGATTTTTATATATTGGAGACCTAGTATGTGTATATATATCTCATGCACAGTCATTGTGGATTTCTGGGGGAAAACATTCAAACTTTGGGACCAGTTTATTAAATGTTACCTATGTTAATGCCCTTTAGTTTATGCTCTGTGCTGCTGCGCCCATGTTATTCCTATGGGCATAGTGGAAGGTAGCTTATGCTAATACCCTTTTGCGCATTCTAGTTTTAAAAATTGGCCCCTTTAAGAGAGATTTGAGCACTGTGTTGAGAGCTGCAGTCTAGAAAACCTGAGTAGGAAGGCAGAAAAGATCTTATTCCCTTAAGGGGATAATATTACAATACATTTAGACAACAAAAGTTTTATGCACAGTAATGAGTTTATAAGATTGATTGGGATATGTTTATGTAAACTTATTTATATATATCCTGTATGTGTGTAAGTTTCTTTGTCCTGAGCAGAGGTATTTCTGGGGCAAGGGTGCAGCAGGTGTTGGATTTAGTGCATTCTTTATAAAATATGCACATAAAATGAACCAGGAAATTTGTGCATGCCTCAGAGTACATGTGAATGTGAGGTAATCTTGAAAAAGGCAATTATGTACATGTTTTTCCTTTTTAAAATTAGTATAACATATGTGCAGCTGCTTAATGGACTGTTATAACATTATCCACAAACTGTGCAATATAATAGGGAACGTTGTGAGTGTATTTGTTGTTTTTGTAGTAGCGAACTTCAACTGTTTTTGTTTTGGTTTGATGAGCATTGGAATTGACTTAGATTGTTACGTGCATAGCATCTTCCTAACATGACGGTGACAGCTGCATCTTCCTGTAAATTGAGTGACAAATGTCATCATAGATTCAGGTTATGAAGATTGGAGATACTATTGCAATAATCCTGTCTTGTAAAGTGTGTGAAATCTCTCTATAGATTAAAATACATATAGGTAATTGGGTATATTGATCATGTTTGTTACACGTTTGCCAGTTCGTGTTATGCAGAGTTGATCCTCACTCGCTGACTCAGCAGACCAGTAGTAATCATCTTACAAAGGAGGGTTTCTTGTGACACCTGCTCCTTACCAATATCTTTTTTTTTTTTTTTTTTTTGTACTCTTCCTCCGTTTGGACTTGTGCTGCTATACAGCAGAATCCGCATTCTGCAGGCTTCAGTTCTGCACATTGGCAAATGGTTCCCACAGCATAGCTGAAACATGGTTGAAGAGCTACAGTAAGT
This sequence comes from Microcaecilia unicolor, assembly GCF_901765095.1. Classification (NCBI taxonomy): domain Eukaryota; kingdom Metazoa; phylum Chordata; class Amphibia; order Gymnophiona; family Siphonopidae; genus Microcaecilia; species Microcaecilia unicolor. The sequence continues at coordinate 45,379,288 of NC_044040.1, read as the reverse complement.
GCATGGTAAACCTAAGAGAAGATGGCATTGGAATTTGTATGAGATCCCGGGACTGCAGTCCTAGGTCTGAAATGTACCTGCTGGGTTTCTCACTATTGTAGGAATGCCGTACGGCAGTGGCTTGCTGATTCATTTTGTGTCACTCTGCTGGGTTAAAGGACTATCTAAGGGCTGGAAAAATTATGCCTTTGATGCCAGCATGTCTTGTTTCAGCTGCAGGGGTAAGTAACCATGAATCTTTGATTTAAGAGCGACTTGCTCCCTCACAAGGAGAAGTCAGAGGGGAAAAAAAGATGGTTAAGAGTCCTTTCTGTATCCTATTACTTCTAGGTTAATGTGCCTGTTCTGTGGAGGGCCAGATTCAGAGCACAGTGAAAACACGTTCTCAGAGGAGAAGCAGAACTGAATCCTCAAGCATGGGTAATGGTCGTTGATAGAAAATGGGAGCCCAATAACCTTTCTGAAAGTATTTGGGCTGTCTCATTGCACATACGCGCCTGTTCCCCCTGCCACTGTTACATGAGACCTCTTCAGCCTAATCTTTTTCCATGAAGCCAATCAGTTCTGTCTTTCATTGTGGTCATCTCAACACAGAATTTTATTTTTGTAGCAAGTCTGTAAGTCCTGCCCTATTGCTGCTGCATGGTATTTGGCATTCACCCAGTTGTTCCTTAGTCGTTTTTTTTCACTATTTTGTAAGTTTTATTTCTTTTTTTTCTAGGGCTACAGATTTATTCCATTAAAGTAAATGCGTTAAAATTTTAATATGTGCCAAAATTTTAAATCACAATTAACTCAGTTTACCTGGTCTCCTAAGTGTTCCAAATTTCAGTCTGCTGTTCCAGCTGTCTTTGTGAATTATAAGCCTTGTTCTGGTGGTTAAATAGCCTCTCTCGTTGTCTTCCAAGCTTTACTCTGGCCTCGCCACACACTTACTTCTTTCTACAGCGCGTTTCAGAATGGTTTGTGATCTAGTGTGAGGACTTTTTATTGTTGTTGTTGCCAGCTGCTCTGCTGTCAACCCTATATCTCTAGTATCTGTTCTCGTGTTCCCTTCCTCAGATTCTCTCTGCTATCTTTCTCCTCCTTTCCATGTATCCATTCTCTCTGCCTTTCTTCTTCTATCCCCCCCAGCATCTTCTCTCACCTTTTCTTCAGTATTTGGTCACTGTAATGAAAATCATCCCCTCCTCCCCCCCCCCCCCCCCCCCCCCAAGATCTCAAACTGTTGTCCCTATCAGTAAAAAAAAAAAAAAAACACCATGGGTTAATGTTGTTTATTATCATTGCTTAAAACCACGCACACCAAATTATTTGAATGGCATTGTCTACAGATGCATATTGTACTGTACAGCTGCTATGGTCAATGTAGTCATTTACTGATGTTCCTATGTGGCGGGACAAATTACGACTGGGCCTACCTTTCCCCAGCTCCTTCCTTGGTATTATGCCTAGCGGAGACACTCTTGTTGCCTTGAAGGGCGGGTCCTCAAACAGCCCCGCTATGCAGCCTAGCAATAGTTCTTTGGTAATCTTGCCTGCAGCTATCTGTCGATGCATGTGAATCGAGGATGCATTGTTGGGGTAGTGTTGTCACTGTGGTGTTGTCCTCTAATATGGAATCATGCAACCTGATTGGAAACCTGTGGTGATGCACCCGTTCTGTCAGGGTAACGGGCTAACCTTGAAGCTTGATGGCTTCCGGACCCTGTCCTGAGTTAATAGGTTGCTTTCTCCTGTCTCATAAGCTTGATGGGGGGAGCGCTAGCTCCCTCAGTACCCTGTCCCGTGTTACTAGATTGCTGTTCCCTGTCTCTGGGGAGCCTGCCTTGCCCTGCAGCATGCCTGCCCGCACGGGCGTGTCGGGTGCTAGGTGCAATGTCCGCTGCCTCCGTCCTGCCTTTGTCCTGACGGCATTGCCTGACAGGACTACCACTGGTGCTGACCCGATATGAATGGATTGTCTGCACTGCTTTCTTGTAAATTTAATATCTTAGTTAAGCCATGCCCGTCCCCTAAATATCTCATGCGCTTTTAAAATTATATTCCATATCCCACACCAAGTCCGGGCCCCTTTCCGTTTCCTTCACTATAGTGAGTGTCCTGAGTATGTCAACAGCTGAGTGTCCTAAGTATGTGAACAGCCTCCGACCAGCCCATGAAGGACCCAAATATCTTGGGCTTCTTATCTGTTACGCTATCCCTGCCTATGGTACCCTCCTCATGCAACTCCCACAGAAGGAGGGAGAAGATATCGATCCACCTGTATTGTGAGAACGGTACCTAATGCATCGCTCCTGTGATTAAGTACTCCCACATCCTGACTGGTCCCCTGTGCACCGACCGGTGCCACAACCGCATTCTGTCCTGCCATATTGGGCTCCGTTACCCGTTCTTATCATCCCATACTGCATATCTAGTTATGTCATGCGTCTGCGGTGGAAGGAGTGTGGTGCTGTCATTAGACTTACCCCTTGCCGGTACTGGCGGTAGCCCCGCAACTATGGAGGTGGAGTCTGCGGTGCTGCTACCTCCCTTGCAGGCCCCCACACCGTCTGTGCTTGTGGTGTAGGTCCACTGTGACTTCTAAGGTCTGGGGCCACAGCACTCCGCGTCTTAGCTGGCGGAGTTTTGGTGGGCCGCTTGGCTGGCCTTGCTGGTGCATATGTCTCCTTCGCACACTACAATGACATTACTGCAATGGAGAGACTAAAAGAATAGACAATTTAAAGCAAAATGACCTCATAATAACTGATTGTGGTGATGCCGGCTTCCCCAATCGCTGCGTGCATCTTATGGTGCCTGTGTAAACTGTACCCTCCTTGCTCACAGCTACATATCCGACTGCGTGCTGTCTGCGCAGTGCGCCCTTCCTTAAATGGCTGGCCTAAAGCCCCATGGGCGATGGCTGTTACATTCAAATTTGGCCTGGTAGTCAAAACGGCTGCCGTATGCAAAATGGGCTGCTAAAATTAAAATGGCCAGGCCCCTGTAAATCCGGCAGATAAATCAGTAAGACTGGTGGTCCTTCTATCAAAATGGCCACCGTTTTCAAATTAGCTGCTTTAGTCCACGTGGCCGCTCTAGTCAAAATGGCCGCTAAGTGCCGTGATATAGGCAGCTAACCCGAGATGGCCGGCCATCCTGGAAAAACTAAATGGGGGTCGGCAGGAGAAAGCTAAAATGCCTTGCACAAAGTTTTAAATGTCTACATACCGTAAAATTTGTTCTCAATTTGCTGGAATATCGTGCTCTGCTGTAAGAGCTTCTTTGGCTGTACTCTGCACAAGCTCTGCCCAGGGCAGACACAAAACATGTGCCTGTAAAAATTTCAGGAGCTGCTGCCCAGGGTTGCTCTTCTCCTGCTTCCAAATTCAAAAGGACTTCCTGTGCAGTTCAAATTCCTCTCTCCTCTTCCCTTGCTCCTCCCCTTTTTTCCTGCCCCCTCCCCTTGCTACCCCTTGTTTCCCTCCCACTACTACCTCTGCTCTCTAGCTAGGCCCTCCCTGTACCCTCCCCCACACTTCTGTCTTTGCTGGCCTTCAGCCCGGTTGTGGTCGGCCCCCCTTTAATGGGTGTGCCTGGTTCTTTCTCTCTGCCTTTCTTCTTCTATCCCCCCCAGCATCTTCTCTCAACTTTTCTTCAGTATTTGGTCACTGTAATGAAAATCATCCCCTCCTCCCCCCCCCCCCCCCCCCAAGATCTCAAACTGTTGTCCCTATCAGTAAAAAAAAAAAAAAAAACACCATGGGTTAATGTTGTTTATTATCATTGCTTAAAACCACGCACACCAAAATGTAATATTTAAAAACATGTTGGGGACCATGGAGACAGAGTAGAGGGAGGGCAAGGCAGAAACAAGATGTTGGCTAGTATCTTTTAATCACATGATTAATTGTGATTAAAAAAATTGTAATCACACAATTAATTACAGTTAAAAAAATTTTCATCTTTCTTCAGCCTTACGTTTTTCACATTAGCTCACTTAGGGGCCCTTTTGCGAAGCAGCAATAAGCCCAAAGCTGGCTTACAGCTCACTAAAAGGGAACTACTGGACTACCGCAGTGGTTCTCTCCCCCAGTGCGTGCCATTTCCAGCGCTGCAAAAGTATTTTAATTTTTCTAGTGCTGGTGTGTACCCAGTGGTAATTGGGCAGTGCCGTGTGCTGCCAGGTTAGCATGGGAGCTCTTACTGCCACCTCAGTGGGTGGCAGTAAGTGATCCCCCCCTCCCCAAAAAAATGGTTGCACAGCAAATGCTTCATTTGCCCCATGGCAAGTTCTTCACTTGCTGCATGGTCATTTCTTGAAATAAAACCAAAGACTTGCCTTTTACCCGCTGCGGTAAAATGGGGCCTCGGAGCTTGTCAAAAACGTGCCAACGCCTTCACAGGCCCCCTTTTGCCGCAGCTTTGTAAAAGGACCCCTTAGACACTTTTTCAGCCTTGAGCACCTGCCCAGGATAGTTTTATACCATCATGTCATTTGATTTTGCTGCATCTATTTTTCTGGATAGTATGTCCCAAAAGAAGACCCCCCAGCAGCTTCAAGAGGTGTTTCCAATGGAACATGACCATATCCATTACAAGTACCCAGTCATAGTGCCTGGGACCCTACTGTGATCCCTCTCATTATATTCTTTATTCTCAAATGTCAGAGAGGGATTCATGGTAGATGAAAGCTGAAAGAAAAGCTTTTTTGGTGAAGACCGGTCCATCAGCATCATAAACATTGGTCTCTATTGAAAAGATAAAAGGAGATTTTATGTAGATACTAGTAAAAGAAGCCCATTTCAGAGCAAATGAAACGGGCGCTAGCAAGGTTTTCTTCGCCAACACCCCCCCCCCCCCCCCGGCCAACCCCTTTGTTGTTCTGGCATTGCTCCGCCCCCAACGTCATAACGTGACGCGAGGGCGGGGCCTGGAGCGATTTCCCACCCCCCGCCTCCCTGCCAACCCAGCAATTCCCCCCCCCCCCCCGCCTCCCTGCTAACCCCTTCGTTCTGCCATTGCTCTGCCCTCGAGGGCGGGGCCCAGAGCGATTTCCGACCCCCCCCGCCTCCCTGCCAACCCCTTCGTTGTGCCATTGCTCCGCCCTCGAGGGCGGGGCCCAGAGCGATTTTGGTGGCTTCACCACCACGAACCTTCGAATCTTTTTGAAGGAAGTCAGAGCTTGGCTTCACTGACGTCGATGTCCTCAGAATGTTGAGGGTGAGTTTTATTATAGTAGATATAGATAGATATTTGGGGAGTTGCATTAACACCTGCACTGTATAATATTTAAGGAAATGTGCTCAGAACATAAGGACTACAAATAACGGTTATTGACTGTACAGGTAATGCAATAATTTAGAAGGCAAACATAAGGATTTTATACCAGGGAAATGTGCCACGAGATAAATATTGTTATAAAGTCTGAATTATTAATTAGACTGGCTTAATAGTAACTCACTTTGATTGAGGCTCAGATGAATTCTTTCTGCTGCTGGTTGGAGTATTGAAGGAGCTTTGATGGTGAACCTTACTGGAAAAGAAGTCTTTTTGCAGGTTTGTTAGTAGTTGAACCTGGAGAAAGTCTTATCTGGGGTGTTTGTGTGGCGTCCGGCAAAGCCCAGAGATTCAGTGAAAGTTCAGAGAAAGGTGCAGGTCCAAAGAGAAGAGCGAGGGGGGGGGGACTGTAGGCGGATTTCCCAGATAATAAATTACCTGAAACAAGGTTTCCCAACAGAACTATCCGCAAGCAAAATATTCTGTTCTCTGTCTAGGGGAAGGGGGAAAACCTTGACTATGGCCCTACATGCCACTATTTCGGTCAGAGAGAGAGAGCTGAGAAATCAGGCTGATATATATATTAGCTTTATTATGGATAATATAAAAAAAATATACAAAATAGAAATTTGGCAAAGCTTTGGCTGAACAAAAATACTGGCAGTAATTCTTACAACTATATTCTCACACTACACACATTTCTTACTGGTTGCTAGGTAAACTTGCACAACTGATTAGAATGCAATAACTATGTTATGACGTAGTATGGTAATTAGCAGCGTCTTTCCCGACCAAGGTTATGACTAACACCAGCCTTATGCTCAGGTAATCACCACTCGCTAACCCAGACTAATAGGAGATAGATCACTGTGTCTCTCACCAGGCAACCTCCGGGGACGCCTCTCAGGAGTAGCACAGGTTACTTCCCAGACTCAAGCTGAGAGATCAGCGAGTCTTCGTCAGAGCCACGACAGGCACTCTGCAGCAGTCAGCAAAGGCACAGGTCACACCTTGTAGGTAGCTGAACCACACGGTACTCTTCCAGATACACAGTTCATCAGTTGGTGGACCTTCTTAGGTCACTGGTCATCTTTCCACCTCCACCTTCTTCCAAGGATTCCGACTCACTAACTCCCCAACTCTTCCTGCTCTTCCAGCGCCTCTCGGTCAGGTGATCCCAATTATCCTCTTGTACCGTCCTGTGCATGGGCAAGAAGAGTTCTTGTTTTTTTCTTTGTGACCTTGGAAATGGTAACTTCTGGTGCCATGCATGCCTCCCTTTTCATCATCTCCGAGATAGAAGGGGAATAATTGGAGCACAGAGTGTCCTTGGCTTCAGCAAGCCTGTCAGTGATTTTCCACAAACTGAAGCTGACTCTGACACAGAGATGTGCAGGTCAGAGGTTTGCAGCAGCCATCTTCTAGTAACAAGATGTCATAGGCTTGTATAGGCCAAGACCAGCAAGGGAGACACAGGGACATACCCCTACAGGACTGTGTTCCAATTTTTATAATAATTCCTGTTTGGCCATAGGCTGAAGTCAGGTGGGGTGTATTGATCCAAAGAAACCTCAGGGGTAGTTGAAACTAGTTCTCTCTGGCTTTTGAAATGGAGCATGGTAGCTGGTCACATGTTTGTACTGTATCATAAGAGTTCCTGGCTGACTATCTGCTATAGTACACACCCATACTTGACAAGATTAGGTGGGTCATTGAGAGTTTAGGTAGATGGGCTTTCTAGTCTCTGTGATTACAAGATTAAGTGAGCCATTGTCTGTGAGTTTCAGGCAGAAGGGCTGTCTTTTGTTATCCAGGCTTTTTGATTGCTGTCAGTATGCAGACTCTGTTCTTTGGAGATGTGGTCAGTGGTGTGCTGGTAAATTTTTAACAGACTGTCCACCTGTGTGCCCCCCCCCCCCCTATTAGATTGTAAGCTCTTTGAGCAGGGACTGTCTTTCTTCTATGTTTGTGCAGCGCTGCGTATGCCTTGTAGCGCTATGGAAATGCTAAATAGTAGTAGTAGTAAATTGCAGAGCTGGCTATACCCGGGGAGAGAGCCTGGGTTTGGTTAAGTATAGTATAAGGAGTGTCTGTTAAAACATTTGTCACAAACCAGAAATTCTGGTCTAATGTAGAGTGATAGTTACCTTTAAAACTAATAGTCCTAAAAACTCATTACTTTAGTAGTGGACTACTAACAAACTACACATTCTAATATGAATGACCCTTAACATCTAGACAATGGCATGAAAATACTACCTCAGGGTCTATAGTGTGAAAAGTGTGTACTACTTCCTCAGATAATTTATGTATAAGGAAGGTGTTAAAAGTCACAAAACAGGAGATAGTTGTTACCATCTATGGAAAAATAAATAAGGAAAACATATCACATTTGACTAAAACTCTACAAACTAGAAGCTATTCTTTCACTTACCTAGCAGAATGCCATTTCTAGGATCAAAAGTACATGAGTTCATACAAGGTGCTGTGCTTTTAATATATAGGCATTCTCCAAAGACAAGCAGGCTGATATTCTCACAAGTGGGTGACGCCACGTCGGCCCCGGAGGATTTTAAAGCAAAATCTAAAAATCTCTTTTACGGCGTTCCGTTGCGCGAGCGATCGCACTGCGCATGTGCGCACACCTCTTCCCGCTCGCTGTGCGGACACGCCCCTCAGTTTTTCTTTTTCCGCGTCTGAGGAGACACGGAGTTCATTAGTGCTTCGTGTTTTCTTCAGGTCCTCGGAGTAAAATCTCTTTTTTATTTTTTCATTTATACTTTTTCATGGACAGGCTCATTGTGGCTTATATTTACAGGTACTTTTTGTACCTGAGGCAAGGAAAAGTTAAGTAATTGCCAGAGTCACAAGGGGCTGTGCCTGAAATGAAAACAAAGCATTTAAGCTTCTCTTTTTCTTTTTTCTTATAAAAGTGCTGGTATATTGTTATCTGTGGGCTCTCTCTCGCCAGCAAATAAAACAAGCCCACATTTTTAGGACCCATTTATTAAAACTTCACAAATGGCTCTCGAGAGCTGTGAGAGCCTGCTTCAGCACACCACTGTCTTTAAGCCGCAAAAAGTGTGCAGCTTGCTTTCGCCAGGGCTTGTAAGATGAGGGAGAAAGAATGTTGGCAAGACAATTGACTGGATCAGCTGGTACTCTGATAGCAGCGCCAGTAAGAACTTTAATTTGGTACACAAAGATGTTCTGTCTATGGTAATGCATATAGCTGTGTTAGATCTCTTTCCTGGGACTGAAGAGGCATTAAATCCAGATGATTGCAGATATTAGGCTCTTGAAGGTAAATAAGTTTTATATATGTATTTGGGTGGATCAGTCTTGGGTAGTCTGTGTACAAAGTAGCTACTGTGGTTCCCTCTCCTGCATGTCACATGTTTTGTTTGCTAAACCCTAGTGAATATTGTTTCCAGCCTGAAAGTGTGTTTTTGTGACAGGTGCTCATTTTCAAAGCATATTGATGTCCATGTGCTTAAAACATCCAAATCCCAATTTTGCAAAGGCAAGTCCAATACTACAGTATGTCCAGATAGCAAGGGGGCGCATATTATGGGCGGCACTATAGAGGACATCCAGTAGTGATTATCGAAGGGGAAGAAACAACCATGTCTGAAAAGGATGTCCTTATTTAGATCTGTTTCAGGAACATCCAGGTTACACAAAGGTGCTCTGATTGAGCAGCTGTCCACTGTAGCGATTAAGGCATAGCACCTCCTTAATCTAGTAGTTGTTCCCTTCCCTCTCCCCTGAAAGTTAAACCAGAAGGAGATACCAGGTTCTATGACAGCTTTAGATATTATGGGCATTCTTAACAGGTCAGGAAGCAGGTCTGAAGAGTAACCTAGTGGTTAGTGCAGTAGATTGTAAGCCAAGGGACTCTGGTTCAAATCCCACTTCTTCTTTATAAATTATGAGCCCTCCACAAACAGAAAAATACCTAAATATATGATACCTGCAAACCTGAAGGCTATTGAAGTGGTGTATATTCAGGCATAGTAGGTATTTTTTCTGTTTCTGGAGGTCTCGCAACTACAAGAACAAAGTGGGATTTGAACGTGGATCCCATGGTTTACAGACCACTGCACTAACCACTAGGCTGACCCTCTAGTCTGCATTGACATTTGTGTGGCCATTTTCTAAGAATTCTGCTATACAGATGTCCATCTCCCTTGTTTTCCCCTGTTCAATATTTAGATGTTTCAGTTTGAAAAATTGATGTTCATTCTGGACATCCATTTTACGTATTTATTTACTTATATATATATATATATATATATATATATATATATATATATATATATATATACCATTTTCCTGACTACAGCGTCATACAAAACCTTTAAACAAAGAGTAAAAGAATAAAAGATAAAACAGAACAGCAGAATATTAATATTCTGAAAACAAAAATCCCGTCATACAACAAAATTTACTTAAGCATTAGCATCAGAATGATCAAGTTAACTGAGAAACAAAAAGGTTTTTAACTTTCTTCTAAATACCATAAGGCTTATTTCTAGCCTCAGGTCTACAGGAAGTTTATTCCAGAATTCTAGACCTATAACGCTGAAAGTTTTCAATTGCCATCTACTTTTCTTATAATGCCAGTGCCAGGGACTTAAAGCAAATTACTCTGACTAGAATGTAGAGAACGATTTGAACCCTTTCCCTCATAGGGAGCCAATATAATTGAGCCAAAAGGGTACTAGCGCTCTCCCAACGGTACTTACCCAACAACACTCTTGTAGCGGTATTCTGCAGAACTTGTAATTTCCTAAACAAAATCATGGGTAAATCTATATATAAAACATTACAATAATCCAAAAGACTCAACATTTAAAAAAAAAAAAAAAGGGTGACTGCTGTCAAAGCATCTTCTCCAAAAGAGTTTCCAATTACCTAATTACTTTTAATTTCAAAAAAGCTTTTTGAGTAATAAGAGCAACCTGATCTTTCCCAATTCTATCTTGTCCTACGATAACCCCCAATACCCATACAGACTGCTGCCACTCTAAATCTCTGTCCAAGTGTGGGGAAGCGCACCTAAATCAGAGGAAGAGATGTTACCAATACTTAAACAAGTGGTTTTACTTACATTAACTACGAGACCACTAGGTTCTAATCAGTCATCGAACTCAACAAGAGTCATTCAGCCACAATATTGCGTAATTTTATTTCCATTCAAAAGGAGCAAAAACTGTATGTCATCTGCATAAACACCTGAATGTCAAAACTACAAATTAAAGCTCCCAGGGGCTGTAGATAGATATTTAAAAAAATAGTGGGGATAGTGGTAATCCTTGAGGGTATACCCCAGTTCCAATAGTACTTATGAGGCTAACTATCTTTATGCCAAACCCTAAAAGATCGCTCCACCAAAAAAAAAGAAAAAATCCACTTAAGCACCATCCCAGATAGACCTGCCATCCAACACCTCTCCAAATGGATAGCCAATTCCATCAGATCAAATGCAGAGGATAAATCTAATGACACATGGAGCAAGAAAACATCCTTATCCATCAAAAAGTATACATCATTCATCATGGATACCAACATAGATCTTTGCCACTTATTTCTGTGAAAACCAGCCTGAGCTATGTCCAGAAAACCAAGTTTCTCAATCAATTTGGCCATAAACTATAAATTTGAGACAGGGCAATAATAGCTAAAACACTATCATTCAGTCCTTCCTTCTTTAAAATTGGGGTGGCCATAGCTTCCCGTAAACGCACTGGGAGCCAACCCTGAGATAAAGAAGCATTTAAAATTCTCAACAACCATGATAACATAGAATACGAACATTTCTGCAGCAACCAAATGGACTGAGACCAAGGAACAAAAGGAAGTATGAACACCCTTAATCACATTATCTAATATGTCAGATTATACAGTACTAGAAGTTGATAAATGATCTGGACCTATAAGATTGTTTACAATTCTAAACAACTCTTTAGGACTATTGGAAGATTGTTCAATTTCAGTTGAAAAAGCAATCGTTTCTGTAAATGTTTGCAGCCTTTCTCCATGCCAACCTATCCTCAACTATTCTAGATTTTCTCCATATCCTCTCAAGTTTACTCAACGTATTTTTTATACATCTTCAATTCTTCAGTATACTATTTGATGTTTAGGAAGGACAAATTCCTTCTTCAGGGGTGCTACCCTATCCAAACTGTTTTTAGATAACTCATACCATTCATTGCCAATACATCCGCCTCTGTATTGGCCTTTTCACCCTCTTCCAAACCCTTATGCTCAATAACAAAGGCTTCCCAATCTAGGGGGTCAAATCTATCTTTAATCAGATTTCTCTCCCCTTTAGAACTAACTGACTCTGAGATAAACATAAACTAAAAACAATCAAATAATAATACACCCAAGGAACAGGCAATACTTTCCCAATCTCCAATTTCCCCACCCCTTCCAAAACTAATACCTGATCTAGGGTTTGACCATATTCATGAGTAGGCAATTGAACAGTCTGAACAAGATCACCAGATGCTAAACCTGACAAAAATAAACCTACTTTTGAGTCCAAAATATCCCTATTCTGACTTGGAAATCCTTTGAAAAATGCTCTTCCACATGACACTTTTTTCTTTCTCTTGTGACCGTTAGCGCCTTTCGTGCTGCACTCCAGAGCCATCACCAAGCCAGCACTACTCACGCAAAACAATCCTCTCAACTATATCTTAGAAACCGGACAGCTGGATTCAAATAAAAACAAAAAGATAAAAAAAACCAAGAGAAGCTTCCGTTGGGGGAAAACACAGGTTTATTCTTTATCCAGAGATTTAGGATAAATAATAAGAAATAGTCATAGAAATAGTCTAGAATATGACAGAAATGAGAACATATATAGAAATGGAAATTACAATGGAAAGTTGATCAGGGCAGTCTCTCAGTTCTCTGGCATGAGGCCAAGAGCACTGCACACTGACCAGCCTCCTATCTGGCAGAGAAATATTATATAGGGTTTCTTTTCCCTTTCAAGACAAAAAAAGGAACACAAGGGGGAGGGATTGTCTCACCCCCTTAGTTAGCATCTTACAGTCAGTCAGGATCTCTAGTATCAATAAAATACATAGTATCTGTTTACATTCCCTTTGAAGATGCAGTTGGTCTCTTGCCTAAATGTTTTTGGATATTAGATCTCTTCTATTCATCTTTACAGCTTTTCTCACACAAGAGTATATTTCTCAGAACCTTTGATCTATTTACCTTAGTATATCCCTTTATTATTTTTATTCTAATTCTAAAAAGAGGAGGCAAGATATTCTAAAAAGAGGAGGCTCGAGTTAATTACTTTCCTTCTGACAGCCCAGGTCATTCTTATTCTAAAGACAAGAGTTAAAAACTGCTTCCCTTTAGAGGTGTTACATCTCTCTGTCAGCTCAGACCCTGTGTTTATGTCATAACATAGATCTCCTTGTGTTCAAGGAAATGCATAATAGAACTATTGCTGTTGACTCCAGAGATCTGTCTGTCAGGGAAATATAGTGTTTGATCTAATTGTTCTAGGCAGAGAAAGAAGTCTCCTGCAAGTGTTAAGATGTCTTCTGCAAGTGTTATTTCCCTCACTGTTACAAGATAAAGTCAATCTCATTTGCTTTGAAGTAGCCTTATACAAAAGACCTGGGAAAGACTTTTGTCTGCTGTATTCCCTGAGGCCTGACCTTGCTCAATGAGAGTGATTGTGGGCAATCAGGTTTAATCACCTGACTTGGCAAGAGGGGGGGTAGAGAGTGAAGTGACTTGCTATTTCAGCAAGCTTTCCCCTGTTTTAGAAAGAGAAAAACCTCCATTTCTCCCTGTCCAAATATGAGGAATTAATTCTGTATATTAAATAATTGGAGGCCTTCTGCCTCCTACAACATGACCAAGCTGCTTGGCATGAACAACTGCTGGCATACAAGGTTAGAGTGTGTCCAAATGATAACCCATTTTCTCTTGCATACACCATGCATTTCTTCAGCCCTTGTATTGTTTTTGTCCCCTCACAGGCTTTCAATCTCCTTATGTATATGCCACAAAGGTTAAGGGTACTGAAATTCTAAAATCCTATTTGTCATACAGTAGTCATCTTCTGTGTCACCTAGCTTTCATTTGTATAAGTTGTGCCATACTAGATGAGGGTTTTGACTTCATCCAGCTCAGTTTTGCAAACATCCTGCCACCTTTAAGGACCTCCCCATTATTTATTTATTTGTTGCATTTGTATCCCACATTTTCCCACCTATTTGCAGGCTCAATGTGGCTTGCAATGTTCCGTCATGGCATTCGCCATTCCAGATTAAAAGATACAATTGGTATTACATAAAGAACATGGGTAACATAGTAGAATTAAGCAATCAGGTATAGAAAGAAAACATTCAGAATAACAGGAAAGTAGAGATGCGATACAGTTCTTATTATGGATCATTGTGGTATGCCTTGTTGAAGAGATAAGTCTTCAGTGATTTACGAAAGTTGATTAGATCATAAATTGTTTTCAAGTTAAGTAGCATTGCATTCCACAGCTGCGTGCTCATGTAGGAAAAGCTGGATACATGTGTTAATCTGTATTTTAGTCCTTTACAGCTGGGGAAGTGAAGATTCAGGAAAGTGCTTGCTGATCTTTTAGCATTTCTGGGTGGCAAGTCAATAAGGTCTAACATGTAGGCCGGGGCATTTCCGTAAATGATTTTATGAATCAGAGTGCAGACCTTGAACGTAATGCGTTCTTTAAGTGGAAGCCAGTGTAGCTTTTCTCTTAGGGGTTTGGCACTTTCGTATTTTGTTTTTCCAAATATGAGTCTGGCTGCTGTGTTTTGGGCTGTTTGAAGTTTTTTGATGATTTGCTCTTTACAGCCAGCATAAAGCGTATTGCAGTAGTCTAGATGACTTAGCACCATCGATTGTACCAAGTTGTGAAAAGTATCCCTTGGGAAGAAAGGTTTAACTCTTTTAAGTTTCCACATTGAATGGAACATCTTCCTTGTTGTATTCTTCACATGGCTTTCAAGTGTGAGATTTCAATCAGTGGTAACTCCAAGAATTTTCAGGGTGTCTGAAACGGGAAGGGAAAAGTTTGGTGTGGTTATAGTGGTGAATTTGCTAGTATTATGTTGTGATAAGAGTATAAGACATTGTGTTTTTTCTGCATTAAGTTTTAATTGAAATGCATCCGCCCATGAATGCATAATTTGGAAGCTGTGGTTGATGTCATTAGTGATATCCTTTAAATCATGTTTGAACGGGATATATGTGTATATGTATGGATTGAGGCCTTGATTGGATAACGATTTGGCCAGGGGTGTCATCATTAGGTTGAAGAGGGTCGGTGAGAGTGGAGATCCTTGGGGGACTCCGCATTCAGGTATCCATGGAGCTGACGTATTCGAATTAAATTTCACTTCGTATGTTCTTGTGGTAAGGAAGCCTCTAAACCAACTAAGAGCATTACCTCCAGCTCCGAAGTATTCTAGGATGTTTAATAGTATTTTATGGCTTACCATGTCGAATGCACTGGACATGTCAAATTGTAAGAGAAGTATATTGTTGCCCGTTGCAATTGCTTGTTTAAATTTAGTTAGAAGAGTAGTTAGTACTGTTTCGGTGCTGTGGTTAGACCAAAATCCTGATTGAGAGTCATGAAGAATTGAGAATTTATTTAAGTAGTCGGTGAGTTGCTTGGTAACCATACCTTCCATTAGTTTGGTTACCAGAGGGATAGATGCTACTGGGCGATAGTTGGTTAAGTCACTTGTATTTTTCTTTGAGTCCTTAGGTATAGGGGTGAGTAGAATATTTCCTTTATCCTTTCAGAAGAGTCCATTTTGTAACATATAATTCAGATGCATCGTGAGGTCTGATATGAATTGTTGAGAGGCGAATTTTATAAGATTGTTGGGGCATATGTCTAGTTTGCAGTGAGACTTGGCGAACCTTTTGATCGCTTGGGAGATGGTATCATCCAAGAGTGTATCGAAGTTAGTCCAGGTCCGGTCAGCTGGATGTTCACCGGGGATTGGGTCTAGACAATCGAGGAATTTTATGTAGTCGATGTTATTGACTTGTAACGTATTAGCTGATGATAATGCCTTTTAGACTAAGGTTTCATGTTCCTTCTTACTGTTGCTACCCTGAATGAAATAATGATGTACGCCAGTACTCTTGAAGGTACCGATGCCAAATTTTTTTGCAGTCAGGGTGACATTTCACTACTGGCTTCTGTTGTTCCTTTTCTGGTGTTTAGTGTATAGACACAGGTGAGATGCATCCTACGATACACTGACTAAACAGACATGGAATCTAATACTCTAGTAATTGCCCAATTGAGAACAATACATGGGAGGCAGAGGCAGCACCTGTGCCACCCACCCACACTATTCCAGGACCAACATTGTGATTAAAGGTCTGTTTTTGTTGGTTGTTTCTTCTAATTCTTTAAAGTCTGGTTTGTCTCTTTCTTCCATCCTTCTGTATAAGAAGAGTAGAATCTGCACACATTGTTGATGGGTCCAATGTTTGCTACTTGAGTATAAATTAGTTTCTTTTTTACACTTGTACCCAGTCTACTGAGAAGTGTCTTTTTTTTCTCTCTCTGAGATTAACGTGGAACCTATGAGATGTCTGCAAAGCAAAAGAAGGCAGAAGTGGCGGAAACTATGGTGCCTTCTTGGTCAATTGAAAATCTTAGATGATTGTGACTGATGGAAAAGATCCACCATATGATTTTCCTGTACATGTTTCTTACTGTCTACCATTGCTCACGTGTGCCTCTGTTTGTGCATATGGTCTTTCTAGCATTTGCTGTGTTCTCCTGTCTTGTTTGTATGTCACTTTGTCCAGATTTATGTTGGATTATTTGTAGTAAATAATTAGCAGATTTTAGTACACACAGCTTCAGCTTTAGAAATGTTAATTTCTTTCTTCATCTCTCTCTCATTCACCCCTGAATAATTCACTGCTGAGTCACTTTAAAGTTGAAGTAACAAAACATCTGTTTACTCACAGTTTGTAGTTAGATTATAATCAGACAGGCTTATATATACATATTACTATACATTTGTATTATCAGCTCCTTCCATGTGCTTAGATGGTAATGGATGCTCACACCACCATAGATCCTCTCAGGTTAGGAGAGATCATGAGCTCCATGTGCTCCATGTGCTTCATCTGCTGCATCTAACCCCCACAGGAAGTTACATAGCTGTGTGACCTCTCTAAGTAATTCACATCAGAGGTCACAGAGTAATCACAGAGAAATAATAGGTGACAGTCAATGCATGCAAAATACAATACATTCCAACAAACCCCTTCTCATGCATAACTGTCATGCAATTATTTATTCATACAAAGTCCAAGCTTTATACGCAGATTCACAAAATGTTCTCTGGGTAACGGTTTGGTCATGATGTCAGCTGTCATCTCACTGGTGTGACAATAGTGTAGACTGATGACCCCTTCTTTCGCCAACTCTCGCACGTTGTGGTATTTCGTTGCGATGTGCTTGGTGCGTGACTGAACCTTGTCATTCTGTGACAGTCGGATGCAGCTCTGATTATCTTCCATTATCTGGATTGGTCTCTGTTCAGCTATTCCGAAATCCAGCAAAAGTTTTTCAATCCACATCAGTTCTCTGCACGCTTCCGATACGGCCACGTATTCAGCTTCTGTAGAAGACAGACTCACAATACTTTGTTTATGACTGGCCCATGAAATTTGTACATTTCCATACATAAACACATATCCACTTGTGGATTTATAATCAGAATGATCCCCTGCCCAATCTGAATCACAGTAACATATTAGTTTTGGATTACTATTGGCTGAAATCTTTAATTTACAATCAATGGTACCCTTTAAATACCTTACCATCCTTTTAACTGCAGTCCAATCTGATTTGGTAGGTGAGCTGACCCTTCTGCTCAAAATTCCTACTGCATTTGCTATATCAGCCCTGTATGTGGTAGTTAGATATAAAAGCTTACCTATGGCTGATCTATATTGGATGTTATCTGGTAAAGGTTCTCTTACTGTTTCATCCTTCAGAAAATCAGTGATCATGGGAGTGCTTACAACTTGGGCATCTTGCATACCTAAACTTTCAATAAGCTCATTTATTTTCTGCTTCTGGCTTAGAAGATAAGAACCATCATTTTGTTTCTCAATTTCTATACCAAGATAGTATGACACATTTCCAAGTTCTTTTATCTCAATATTGAGGTTTAAACACTTTACAATGTCCTTGTACTCTTGCTCACTTTCGCTTGCAATGAGCAGATCATCAACAAAAGCTAAAATGTATGCATATTGTCCATTTGTGCACCTAGTGTACAAGCATTTATCTGCTTCACCTTGCTTAAATCCTAAATTTGTCAATATTTCATGCAATTTTTCATTCCAACATTTTGCACTTTGCTTTAATCCATAAAGACCTTTGTTTAATTTACACACTAGCTGTCTTTGTTTTGTATTTATGAAACCTGTTGGTTGTTCCATGTACAAGTCTTCAGTTATATCTCCGTGAAGAAACGCTGTTTTCACATCAATGTGTTTGACTTGCATGCCTTTTGAGACTGCAATGCTCAGAAGTGTTCTTATTGTCGTGTGTTTCACTACAGGTGCAAACACTTCATCAAAATCTTCTCCATATTTTTGAAGATATCCCTTTGCCACTAATCTGGCTTTATACCTTTCCACTTTTCCTTGTGCATTCCTTTTTAACTTGAATACCCATTTGCATCCTATAGCTTTCTTGCCAGGAGGTAATTTTGTAAGAATCCAAGTATTATTTTTATCCAATGCATCAATTTCTTCTTGTGCAGCTTTATGCCATTCAGCAGCTTCTTCTGCTGGCATTTTCTCAATCTCATCCCATGTTAAGGGCTCTTGAGCTTCTGCTGACTTTGTTAGGTAAGACAGTCTTGGGGGTGGAACACCTTTGTTTTCCCTGGATGAGCGTCTGACAACAGGTTGGTCTGACCTTTCCGCATCCTCTAAATCTGAGAGTCCTTCTCCAATTGATTCCCCTTCTCCAACTGTACTGTCTTCTTCAATGATCCTTTCTGTGTCTGCTTCCTCTGTCTGTTCCTCGTTAGATACAGATGAGTTGCTTTCAGACATCTGCCTTGGTATGGCATTTATATACACTGGCATGTCTATTATGGTTCTAGTTTCATATTCTGGATGATAAGGCTCATCTGGGATAATCCAGCCTTTATCAACCCTTTTGTTTTCATCAAAATATGTAACATGTCTTATGCCAACAATGCCAGTTTTCAGATTCAAAATTCTATATCCTTTGTGTCCTGGAGCATAGCCAACTAAAATGCCCCTTTCTGTTGTGGAATCCAGCTTATGCCTTCTTTGCTTTGGTACATGAGCATATGCTGTACTTCCAAATGTTCTTATGTGTGACAGGTTTGGCTTCCTACCATGCCATGTCTCATGTGGTGTGCGCTCAGCGCCTTTAGTTGGCATTCTGTTTTGTAGGTACACTGCTGTGAGAATGGCTTCCCCCCATAGTCTTTTAGGGAGATTGCTATCTGACAGCATACATCTGGTCATTTCCACAAGTGACCTAAATTTTCTCTCTGCAACAGAATTTTGCTCTGGTGTATAAGCTACTGTTGTGATATGTTGAATGCCTTCTTGTTCTAGAAATGTGCGCATGCTTTGTGAAGTGAACTCACCACCATTGTCGGTCTGAAGAACCTTTGGTTTTCTTTCAAATTTATTGCTCACCATGGCTACGTATTTCTTCAGCATGTCTGTGACTTGACTTTTCTCTTTCAGCAAATAGGCCACACAGTATCTAGAGAAATCATCCAAGAATATTAGCACAAATCTGTTATTTCCCAATGATGGGATATTAAACGGTCCACATAAGTCACTGTGTATTAAGTCCAGTACTTTATTACTCCTATTTCCTGTGTATGCAGGAAATGAGGGTCTCACACCTTTTTGAGTAACACAGTCTATGCATTTCTCCATTTTACCAGCATCTGCACTTATCTGAATGCCTGTGGCTAGTTGCTTACTGTAAAGATCCTGGATCACCTTAGAATCACGATGTCCCAGGCGGCGATGCCAGATTTCCAGACTACATTTACCATCATTCTTCCTTACTTGCGCCATATGTGAGGCTTCACCTGAAATGTTCAGCTTATAAACATCATTATGCATAAAAGCTTCAGCATACACTTCATCATTTTTAGAGATTGTGCACTTACTATTTTCAAAATGAATCACAAATCCCTTCTTATCTAATGTAGATACACTAAGCATATTGCAAACTGCTTGGGGAATATACAAGACATCACTTACAGGAATTTCTTTAACTTCATTAGACACTTTGCATTTTAAGAATCCAATACCTTTTGCTTGGATCTTAGCAGTCCCTGCGTTTGCAGTTTTAAGAATACCTTCCTCTGGACACATTTCCTGAAAGAAATCCTTACAATTGGTTAAATGGCATGTGCTCCCCGAATCCAAAATCCAAGTACTTTCATTTGAATTATTATTTACCATAGTCAAAGATTTTTCTGCCATTAGAAAGCCCTTGTGTTTATCTTTGTCCTTCATACATTTCCTGGTTTGAAAATTCTTTAGTTCCATTGGCTTAGGTGAGCTAGAGGGAGTGTTTTGTGTTTCTTTACACCATTTAGATACATGTCCCTCCTTTCCACATGAATAGCAAATCAGCTTGCCCTTGGGTGGAGTTTTCCCATAGCTCCGCCTTCCTCTGTTCTTTGCCAAGAAATTTGTTTCATTTCTCTCTGACTGACTTTGAGAACACATCTCCTCAGAATCATTTATTATGCATTCCTGCCTTAGTTTTGATGTTGCCTGTTCAAAAGATTGCCCTTCAATGGCCTCATTTACAGACCTAAAAACATCAAACTTCTTTGATAGTGAGGTAAAAAAAAATGCTCTTTTCAATGCATCACACATGGGAATTCCAGAAAGTTCTAACTTTTGAAATGAAGACATAAGATGCATAATGTGATCATTACATTTACTTTTATCCCTTAATTTGGTTTCATTCAACTCTGCCAGCCAAATTGGTTGCTGCTTTGCATATGTAGTTGCATACATAGTTCTCAGTTTATATAAAATGTCCTTTGGTGTATCTTTTCCCTCCACTAATATGGCTTGTTTCTCTGAGAGAGCTTCCAAAAGCATGCACTTCACATAATAGTTTGCATTGTCCCATTCAGCCATATTTTCAGCTGTTCTGTCTTGGTCTAAGCATATATTTAATCCTTTTGCTCGAAGGAGACATATGAATCTTAGTTCCCACTGCTGATAATTAAACTCAGTTAATTTAGGCACCTTGAGAGAATAGAAAAATGGTGAATTTCTTCCCTCAGCCATTTTCTTAGCCTTCTGTCTGCTGTGTGGGGGGAGAGAGAGACAGACTGAATCTTTCCTTTAAAACTTAAGAGAAAAAATGTGGCCTTTTTTTCTGCCTGGTAATATTTCTCTTCTTTTTCAATTCCTGGACCCTGGGCCCATAACCCTTTTGTTGGATTATTTGTAGTAAATAATTAGCAGATTTTAGTACACACAGCTTCAGCTTTAGAAATGTTAATTTCTTTCTTCATCTCTCTCTCATTCACCCCTGAATAATTCACTGCTGAGTCACTTTAAAGTTGAAGTAACAAAACATCTGTTTACTCACAGTTTGTAGTTAGATTATAATCAGACAGGCTTATATATACATATTACTATACATTTGTATTATCAGCTCCTTCCATGTGCTTAGATGGTAATGGATGCTCACACCACCATAGATCCTCTCAGGTTAGGAGAGATCATGAGCTCCATGTGCTCCATGTGCTTCATCTGCTGCATCTAACCCCCACAGGAAGTTACATAGCTGTGTGACCTCTCTAAGTAATTCACATCAGAGGTCACAGAGTAATCACAGAGAAATAATAGGTGACAGTCAATGCATGCAAAATACAATACATTCCAACAATTTAGCCCAGTGCCCATTCTTTTCTGTCCCTCTCTGTTGTGCTTTTAATTTTTGATGTTCAAGATCATTAAGATGGGTCTCTTGCAAACAGGCCACATGTATTCCTTTCTGTTTTAACACTTGCAGAATCTTTCCCTGTTTTATAGGAGAATTAACCCCTGCTACATTCCAGGAATAGAACCTCAGGGAGGGTGCCATACTAACTCTAGCGTTTCTTGAAAGACATAACCCCAGTACCCTATAATCCAAGGACCCAATGCGCAGCCTTCACCAGGTCCTCAATGCAAACACCCCTAGGCAAGACAACTAATGTATCATCAAGCCCAGACACCCAGAGCATAGAACCCGATTCCTTCCCCAACCCCCTTTCCATCCCACACCCATCTGTAACCTTAATTTCCCTTGCAAAAACCATCTCACAAAGTGATGGCCAAAGCATACTTCCACGTGGAAACCCTTCTCTTCATAGTCATCCACCATACTCTCTGCAATCTCCTTACACACCTCTAGTAAATCCAAACATATTTCCACTCCATACCCTCAGACCAGGAACCCAACACACTCTAAGCCTCTCTAGGAGAATTCAGACAAGTCTCAAAGCATTACAGTAGCAGTCCAGTCTGTCAGCGCTCTTCAGGAGTCAACTGATCCAAACTTTTGTTGAGCACATTATCCAAAAAATCTGAGCCTCCTTCGGAGAATTGTAAAATACTTGGTGTCCCTCGTGAACCACCTATAATCAGTCTGTATGAAGCAAAACAAACTTGATTTAGTGTTTAAACAAAGATGTAGAAACCAGGCTGAATTCCCAGTGGCGTGCCGCCACTGCCGCAGAATAATCCTGAAAGTAAAGTGCCCGACAGTTGTCCAAAAGCAGAGATTGCCTGCCCATAGTCTGCTCAAGACCTCTCCATCTTATGGGCAAAATTAGAGACCTTCAACATAACTACTCGAGGCCTTGAGCCCTCCGGCCCTTGAGTACCTACATGGTGAGCACGCTGAAGCCAAAATGGACCATCACCAATTGTAACATATGCGGTATTCAGCCTTCCAGAAATCGTAGTTCCCCATCTGCAATATGCTCCAGTATGCGTAGCAAGCACAAATTGTTGCGCTGAGACCAGTTTTCCAGATCTTCCAATTTCTCTGATAAGGTAATCACCTGCTTTTCCAAGGTTCACTGCATGTTCTCAGCATTGTGCAACTTGTCTTCCATCTCTCCAGTCCGCCTCTGCGTGTCATCTACCTCCAGGCCAAGGCTTTTTAGGAGTTCATGCACATTATCTATTTTATCAAAAAATTGCTGCAGCTTCTTGTCCATGGAAGCCTCTACCACCGCCTTGACTTCAGAGATGATCTCCGCTGTCTACTCCAAACTCATGGAGAGACTGGGTGGGTCCAAGGCTGCCGCCATCTTGGCCTCAGAAGGTTGACCCAGATTACGCTCTTTTTGCTGTCTTTTGCAGCCATTCCCACCAAAAGGCACTGGAACAAGTGCCAAAATTTAACGGTTAGTCCCTTGGTCGATAAGGTCCACAAATACCAAGATTGCAATGATATAAGTAGGCTCAAAGAAGGGGGGAAGAGGAGCAGTGCTAACAGCATTCACCCAGGCTCATGGCCCGGAAGCATCCACTGTTGTGCTTTTATATATTTGTTGTTATGTAGTTTTCTTTAAGCTTTGAGCATGATCCTCTCTGGTGTACATCCCCGGATTCTATTAGTTCGGCTTAACTTGTGCATGCAAATCTGGTAGTATTCTGGATTTCTGCACACAACTTAGTTAAGCCAATCAGTGCCAATAATTGCCAATTAATATTGATACTATTTGGCATGAATTAGAATTTACATGCACAACTGTCTAAAAGTATTCTGTAATGTGATACACGTAAATTCTAAGATGCATAGTTGAAAAGGGGGTGTGGCCATGGGCATGGAATGGGCGGGTTGTATACGTTTCTAAGATCTAGGTGCATTGTTAGAATACAACCGGTCCACACCTAATTTAGGCGTCGGCATGTACACCAAGGTTTGCTTGGCATTACTGCCCGCGACTAAATTTAGTCACACAGACGGGGTGCTCGGCATATTCTGTAAACCATGTGTAAATTTAGGCATATCTCTTTTCGGTGCCAATTTTTTACGTGATATATATATAGATTCTAGCCCCGTATATCTAATCTCTCCTGTATATCCTACTCTTAAAGTCCGTTCATGTTTTTTTAGAATAAATGTAACATTTTGGTATCTGCCCAGTTTCCTCCTTTTCCCTCCCTCGACTAGCCTACCACATGTGGCATGTGTGTTGTGACCAGTGGATACATGTATTGCCTAGGGTTTGTCCTGCAGTGGAAGAGATGACCTCTGTTAGGTGTGTGTTTGCATGTGCTGCCTGTTTTACTGTTTTGTACCTGCTGCTTTCTGATTTTTCTGTGAATCATCCTGGGTGAATGCTTCTTTATTTGCTCAGCTTGACCAGGACATATTTGCACTTCTTCCTAGGGGGCAGTATGAGGAGGCCCACTCTGTAATCCCTGTGCTCTTCCACCTGCCTCAGGACAGAAAAAATAGTTTTGATTTTTAATAAATGTTTTATATAGGTAAAATGGCCTAATTTAAGAATTGTCCTCTTCAAATATGACATTTAGCCAGAGAAAAAATAAATTGAGGATATGTTTGTTTAGGTCAAGTAAACTACTTGAACATTGTTTTCATATGTCCCAATGCTTTTTTTGTTGTCCCCCTTTCACTACCAGCACTAATGGAAAAAACAAAACAAAAATATGCAGACACTTTTAATGCATGCACATTGTGAGAGTCAAGTGTGAAAGAGGAATATATAGAAGCTGATGAAGATGGAGAATTGTTAATTCTCCGAGGACAAGCAGGCTGCTTGTTCTCACTGATGGGTGACGTCCACGGCAGCCCCTCCAATCGGAAACTTCTCTAGCAAAGTCCTTTGCTAGTCCTCGCGCGCACCGCGCATGCGCGGCCGTCTTCCCGCCCGAAACCGGCTTGAGCCGGCCAGTCTTCTTTTGTCCGCACTCGGTACGGTCGTGTTTTCGCCGTGTCGAGCCCCGGAAAGTCGACCTCGCGCGTCCAAATTTATTTTGGCGTGTTTTTTCTTCGGAAAGTCTTTCAAGTGTCGGGAAGTGCTCCGCAAAACCCCCCCCCCGGGTTTCGTGTTAATCCTCCCCGTACTTCCAGCTTTTTGCCCCGATAAGTTTTCTTTCGTCGTCGGGGTAGGTCTCTTTTCGGCCTCGGTCGAGATTTTCTCCCTTACAAATTTTTTGGTGCTCTTTTTCCGTCATTTCGGACTTTGATTTCGCCGGCGCGATTTTTCCGCCCACGACATCGAAGCCTTCCAGCGGCTTCAAGAAGTGCACCCAGTGCGCCCGGGTTATCTCGCTCACTGATCGACACTCGTCGTGTCTTCAGTGTCTGGGGGCCGAGCACCGCCCTCAGAACTGCAGTCTGTGTTCCCTGTTACAAAGGCGGACTCAGGTAGCGAGACTAGCCCAGTGGAACGTGTTGTTCTCGGGCTCTTCGTCGGCATCGGCACCGGGATCTTCGAGTGCATCGACGTCGTCAGCATCCAGACCATCTTCCTCGGCCGCCCCTGCATCGAGTGCATCGAGGCATCGGGCCTTTGCATCGGCGCCGAGACATCGGATAGCTGCATCGACGTCGGTGGTACCGGGACCTCGTCTGCTGATGTCGTCGGACGGTGGTGCATCGTCAGGAGTGCAGGTGAGGGCTGTCCATTCCCCTGCTGGTGGCGGTGAGCCTTCGGGTGGGTCTCCGCCTACCCTGAGGGCTCCTGCGGTACAGCCCCCCCGAGACCGACCTCCTTCGGCCTCGGCCCCGAGGAAGCGACGGCTGGATTCTACGTCCTCCTCGTAGGTGCCGGGGAGCTCCGGTGACATGCTTCGGAAGAAATCGAAGAAGCATCGACACCGGTCGCCTCCCCGCGTCGGCACCGAGAGCTCTGGGTCGCCGAGGGAGTCGGCACCCAGCAGGCATCGGCACCGAGAGGACCGCTCACCCTCTGTTCAAGAGGTGTCGATGCGCTCCACTCTGGACAGCCCAGAACAGCCTCCTCGCCCGGAACAGGTTCTGACGTCGACGCCTGCATCGACCTCCATGCCTTTCTCTGCAGCCGCTCTGAACGAGAGCCTCCGGGCCGTTCTCCCAGAGATTCTGGGAGAGCTGTTGCGCCCTACCCCTCCGGTACCGGCGGTGCTTGCACCTCCGGTACCGTCGAGCGTGGCGCCGGCTGGCCCATCGCCCGGGGTGAGGTCCCCGACGTCGGTACCGCGTGCGGTGCCGACTGCGGCCACCTCCCAGGAGGGCTCCCCGACTACGTCGGCGGAGGGAGCTTCGCCGATGCGGGCCAGGGAGTCTACCTCTCAACGCCCCCATCGTGGACGTGGCTCCACTGAGTCGAGCCGGGCGAGGTTGCAGACACAGGTTCGTGAACTTGTGTCTGACACCGAGGGTGAGGCCTCGTGGGAGGAAGAAGAAGACCCCAGATATTTCTCTGACGAGGAGTCTGAGGGTCTTCCTTCTGATCCCACTCCCTCTCCTGAAAGACAGCTTTCTCCTCCTGAGAGTCTGTCTTTCGCTTCCTTTGTCCGGGAGATGTCTACGGCCATCCCCTTCCCGGTGGTTGTGGAGGACGAGCCCAGGGCTGAAATGTTTGAGCTCCTGGACTATCCTTCTCCACCTAAGGAAGCGTCCACTGTTCCCTTGCACCATGTCCTAAAAAAGACATTGCTTGCGAACTGGACAAAACCTCTAACTAATCCCCACATCCCCAAGAAGATCGAGTCCCAGTACCGGATCCATGGGGACCCAGATCTGATGCGCACCCAGTTGCCTCATGATTCTGGAGTTGTGGATCTGGCCCTAAAGAAGGCTAAGAGTTCTAGGGAGCATGCTTCGGCGTCCCCGGGCAAGGACTCTAGAACCTTAGACTCCTTTGGGAGGAAGGCCTACCATTCTTCTATGCTCGTGGCCAAAATCCAGTCTTACCAGCTCTACACGAGCATACACATGCGGAACAATGTGTGGCAGTTGGCGGGCTTGGTTCATGCTCTTCCCCCTGAGCAAGCCAAGCCTTTTCAGGAGGTGGTCAGGCAGCTGAAGGCTTGCAGAAAATTCCTGGCCAGAGGGGTGTATGACACCTTTGATGTTGCGTCCAGGGCCGCTGCTCAAGGTGTGGTGATGCGCAGGCTCTCATGGCTGCGTGCCGCCGACCTGGAGAATAGACTCCAGCAGCGGATTGCGGACTCGCCTTGCCGTGCGGACAACATTTTTGGAGAGAAAGTCGAACAGGTGGTAGAGTCTCTCCACCAGCAGGACACCGCATTCGACAAGTTCTCCCGCCGGCAGCCTTCAGCATCTACCTCTACAGGTAGAAGATTTTTCGGGGGAAGGAAGACTGTTCCCTACTCTTCTGGTAAGCGTAGGTACAATCCTCCTTCTTGACAGCCTGCGGCCCAGGCTAAGCCCCAGCGCGCTCGCTCTCGTCAGCAGCGTGCGCCTCAGCCAGGCCCCTCGGCTCCCCAGCAAAAGCAAGGGGCGAGCTTTTGACTGGCTCCAGCAGAGCATAGCCGACATCCAAGTGTCAGTGCCGGGCGACCTACCAGTCGGGGGGAGGTTGAAAGCTTTTCACCAAAGGTGGCCTCTAATAACCTCCGACCAGTGGGTTCTCCAAATAGTCCGGCAAGGATACACCCTCAATTTGGCTTCAAAACCTCCAAATTGTCCACCGGGAGCTCAGTCTTACAGCTTCCAGCACAAGCAGGTTCTTGCAGAGGAACTCTCCGCCCTTCTCAACGCCAATGCGGTCGAGCCCGTGCCATCCGGGCAAGAAGGGCTGGGATTCTATTCCAGGTACTTCCTTGTGGAAAAGAAAACAGGGGGGATGCGTCCCATCCTAGACCTAAGGGCCCTGAACAAATATCTCATAAAAGAAAAGTTCAGGATGCTTTCCCTGGGCACCCTTCTCCCCATGATTCAGCAAAACGATTGGCTATGCTCTCTGGACTTGAAGGATGCCTACACACACATCCCGATACTGCCAGCTCACAGACAGTATCTGCGATTTCAGTTGGGCACACGCCACTTCCAGTACTGTGTGCTACCCTTTGGGCTCGCCTCTGCGCCCAGGGTGTTCACAAAGTGCCTAGCTGTGGTAGCAGCGGCACTTCGCAGGCTGGGGGTGCACGTGTTCCCATATCTCGACGATTGGCTGGTGAAGAACACATCCGAGGCAGGAGCCCTGCAGTCCATGCAGATGACTATTCGCCTCCTGGAGCTACTGGGGTTTGTGATAAATTATCCAAAGTCCCATCTTCTCCCAGTGCAGAAACTCGAATTCATAGGAGCTCTGCTGGATTCTCGGACGGCTCGCGCCTATCTCCCAGAGACGAGGGCCAACAACTTGTTGTCCCTCGTCTCGCGGGTGCGAGCGTCCCAGCAGATCACAGCTCGGCAGATGTTGAGATTGCTGGGCCACATGGCCTCCACAGTTCATGTGACTCCCATGGCCCGTCTTCACATGAGATCTGCTCAATGGACCCTAGCCTCTCAGTGGTATCAGGCTGCGGGGGGTCTAGAAGACGTGATCCACCTGTCCACGAGTTTTCTCGAATCCCTGTATTGGTGGACAATCTGGTCCAATTTGACTCTGGGACGTCCTTTCCAAATTCCTCAGCCACAAAAAGTGCTGACAACGGATGCGTCTCTCCTGGGATGGGGAGCTCATGTCGATGGGCTTCACACCCAAGGAAGCTGGTCCCTCCAGGAACGCGGTCTACAGATCAATCTCCTGGAGTTGCGAGCGATCTGGAACGCTCTGAAGGCTTTCAGAGATCGGCTGTCCCATCAAATTATCCAAATTCAGACAGACAACCAGGTTGCCATGTACTATGTCAACAAGCAGGGGGGCACCGGATCTCGCCCCCTGTGTCAGGAAGCCGTCAGCATGTGGCTCTGGGCTCGCCGTCTCGGCATGGTGCTCCAAGCCACATATCTGGCAGGCGTAAACAACAGTCTGGCCGACAGACTGAGCCGGATTATGCAACCTCACGAGTGGTCGCTCAACTCCAGAGTGGTGCGCCAGATCTTCCAAGCGTGGGGCACCCCCTTGGTGGATCTCTTCGCATCTCGAGTGAACCACAAAGTCCCTCAGTTCTGTTCCAGGCTTCAGGCCCCCGGCAGACTGGCATCGGATGCCTTCCTCCTGGATTGGGGGGAGGGCCTGCTCTATGCTTATCCTCCCATTCCTCTGGTGGGGAAGACTTTGTTGAAACTCAAACAAGACCGAGGCACCATGATTCTGATTGCTCCTTTTTGGCCGCGTCATATCTGGTTCCCTCTTCTTCTGGAGTTATCCTCCGAAGAACCGTGGAGATTGGAGTGTTTTCCGACCCTCATCACGCAGGACGAAGGGACTCTTCTGCATCCCAGCCTCCGGTCCCTGGCTCTCACGGCCTGGATGTTGAGAGCATAGACTTTGCCTCTTTGGGTCTGTCAGAGGGTGTCTCCCGCGTCTTGCTTGCTTCCAGGAAAGATTCCACTAAGAGGAGTTACTTCTTTCTGTGGAGGAGGTTTGCCGTCTGGTGTGACAGCAAGGCCCTAGCTCCTCGCTCTTGTCCTACACAGACCCTGCTTGAATACCTTCTGCACTTGTCTGAGTCTGGTCTCAAGACCAACTCTGTAAGAGTTCACCTTAGCGCAATCAGTGCATACCATTACCATGTGGAAGGTAAGCCGATCTCAGGACAGCCTTTAGTTGTTCGCTTCATGAGAGGTTTGCTTTTGTCAAAGCCCCCTGTCAAGCCTCCTACAGTGTCATGGGATCTCAATGTCGTTCTCACCCAGCTGATGAAACCTCCTTTTGAGCCACTGAATTCCTGCCATCTGAAGTACTTGACCTGGAAGGTCATTTTCTTGGTGGCAGTTACTTCAGCTCGTAGTCAGTGAGCTTCAGGCCCTGGTAGCCCAGGCCCCTTACACCAAATTTCATCATAACAGAGTAGTCCTCTGCACTCACCCTAAGTTCTTGCCAAAGGTCGTGTCGGAGTTCCATCTGAACCAGTCAATTGTCTTGCCAACATTCTTTCCCCGTCCTCATTCCTGCCCTGCTGAACGTCAGCTGCACACATTGGACTGCAAGAGAGCATTGGCCTTCTATCTGGAGCGGACACAGCCCCACAGACAGTCCGCCCAATTGTTTGTTTCTTTTGATCCCAATAGGAGGGGAGTGGCTGTAGGGAAACGCACCATATCCAATTGGCTAGTAGATTGCATTTCCTTCACTTACGCCCAGGCGGGGCTGGCTCTTGAGGGTCATGTCACGGCTCATAATGTTAGAGCCATGGCTGCGTCGGTAGCCCACTTGAAGTCAGCCTCTATTGAAGAAATTTGCAAAGCTGCGACGTGGTCATCTGTCCACACATTCACATCTCATTACTGTCTGCAGCAGGATACCCGACGCGACAGTCGGTTCGGGCAGTCAGTTCTTCAGAACCTGTTTGGGCTTTAGGATCCAACTCCACCCCCCGAGGGCCCTGTTTGTTCTGTTCCAGGCTGCACTCTCAGTTAGTTGGTAAATTTTTTAGGTCAATCTCAGTTATGTCCTCGCCGTTGTGAGGCCCAATTGACCATGGTTGTTGTTTTGAGTGAGCCTGGGGGCTAGGGATACCCCATCAGTGAGAACAAGCAGCCTGCTTGTCCTCGGAGAAAGCGAATGCTACATACCTGTAGAAGGTATTCTCCGAGGACAGCAGGCTGATTGTTCTCACAAACCCGCCCGCCTCCCCTTTGGAGTTGTGTCTTCCCTTGAAGTGTATTGTCTTGCTACATACTGGACTGGCCGGCTCAAGCCGGTTTCGGGCGGGAAGACGGCCGCGCATGCGCGGTGCGCGTGGGCGCGCGAGGACTAGCAAAGGACTTTGCTAGAGAAGTTTCCGATTGGAGGGGCTGCCGTGGACGTCACCCATCAGTGAGAACAATCAGCCTGCTGTCCTCGGAGAATACCTTCTACAGGTATGTAGCATTCGCTATATCTCTGTTCTGTAGAAGCTATAAGATTACTAATTACTCTAATTAGAGTAATTATATACAGGGCCACAACTAAGTCAGGATTTCAAGATTTATTAATAGACTGTATATTTTTCCAGTTTATTTACACAGCAGAACTAAAATTTCCCGAGTAAGTCATTTCTTACACAATATGTCAGTGAAAGGTTAACATGGTGCATGATCTACCAAATATCTGTTTTCACAAAACAAATAAACTGACATCTATCTCTCCCTGACCATAGGAAAGAGCCTTTCTCACCTTTGCTGGCAAGCTGAGCTCATAGGCACTGCTCTACAGCTTCGGGTTTGACAGATTTTCCTACTCAGCTCCAGCTGACTTTGCGACAGCGAGCTGGATCTGCAATAGCTGAATGGTTGCAAGGTCAAGCTGGATGCATCCTCTATTCTGCTTAGGTCAGTCCTTCTTAGTGTCTGTTGGGACTGGGCCAACAGTAAATCTGCTTATACTCTTAGTTACTCCTGGAATCAGTTTCACAAGGTCGTCTAGTTACTCCTGGAATCACTTTCACAAGGTCGTCTCTGCAATGCTTCAAGTAGCTGCTACAGAGAGGTTAGGAGTTTAGATTTCCTCTGATTTTACAAAGTCCTGTGCGTCAGAGAGCTGTGAATGTCACCAGGTCTCTTTCTTAGCGCTGTAAGTGGGACCAAATTCTGGGCAAACAGGTTCTCTGCTTCACTTCGTTGATCACCAGTTGTCTCAATTGCACCAGGTAAGACCACGGATAATGAGAGACACAGAGCCGTCCAGATGGTACGCCTTATCAGATCGGTACAGGATAGTTAACTAACCAGATAGTTAACCATGAATACATGAATAAAGACTGCAGACAGTCCTTTAATACAAACAAGTCCTTTGATGTCAGGGCAGTATAGCAACCAGAAAACAGTATTGAAGGAAATTATGTACATGGGAAAGCAGCGAAGAACGGGCGGGAGGGCCGAACCGCCCCGAGTGCATGTCGCTGGGAGCTGCGTCGGCTCCACAGTTTCCCTGCTCTCTCTGCCCTGGAACAGGATATTAATGATATTAATGCTCAGAAAAATGGTTCATGCAGACACCTCAGGCTCACACAGGTGACACCCCTACAGTTCTGATTTGCTGTGCTGTTTGGTGCTTTAGCTTACGGTAATCTACAGTTCTGTGTTAACAGATGAAAGGCCAGTAGTAGGACTGTAGAAGACAAATACTAATGAGTGGAAGTGAAGTAGACTTTGATTCTGTTCATGAGGAAGTAGCTAAACTAAAGGTAGACAAAGTGATGGGCCTGGATGGGATACATCTGAGGATACTGAAGAAACTTTGAGAAGTTCTGGCAGCTACTCTGTCTGATCTTTTTAATGCTGCTTTAGAGTCAGAAGTGATTCCAGAGGACTAGAGAAGAATCAATGTGATCCCCATTCACAAAAGCAGAAGTAAGGAGAAGAGTGGACTCTACAAGTCAGTAGTTTAACCTTTGTGGTAAGTTAATGGAAACACTTCTAAAACAGATGATAGCACATTTTTTGAAATCCAGTTGTAGAACCTGAGGCAGCATGGTTCTGCTAGAGGTAGGTCTTGTTGGATGAATCTGATTAATTTCTTTGGCTAACCAGAGGGTTGGATCGAGGGAAACACTAAACAATGGTGTATTTAGATTGCAGC
The DNA here is from genome assembly GCF_901765095.1 of Microcaecilia unicolor. NCBI lineage: Eukaryota > Metazoa > Chordata > Amphibia > Gymnophiona > Siphonopidae > Microcaecilia > Microcaecilia unicolor. The sequence goes on along the minus strand of NC_044040.1, from coordinate 45,347,279 downwards.
TTTAAGTTTTCAGTACAGTTTCAAATCACCCATATACACGTTTTTTGGCCTAGCAGTGAGGGCAAAGCAATTGGGCAGGGGTGTGTTGGGATGAGATATTTGAGAAAGGTACAGAAAGGTGTGGTATGATGGTGTGAAACTGAAGGTGTTTGGGTGATTGGAAAATAAAGAGACCGAGGAAAGGGACAGGTTTGTGAAAGGTGGTGGAATTAAAGGAGCTGAGAAGAAGGTGAAACAGAAGTGTGGTAAGCTAAATGGAGGTAGAGAACAAGGGGCTGGATGCCAAGGAAGGGATAAGTGACAAGGAAGACGCTAAGACTGATAAAGGGGTTAGAGGCAGATTAAGGTGGGCGAGGGTTTGGAAGATGGTGAGAATTGGAAATGGGAGACTAGGGTACAAGTGGCAGAGGGAGAACAGAAGGCTGGGGAAAGACTGAAATACGGCGGAGGAAATGGAATGATAGGATAGGAGTGAGATCGGGAAGTGGGAAGCTAGTTTGTAGGTAAGATGTGCAAAGAAAGGGAAATTGACTGGAGGGACAGGAGAGTGGGGGAAGGAAAGAAGAAATCTAGCAAGAGTAAATATGAAACGGGGAGAGAAGACAAAAAGTGAAATGGAGTTTTTTGAAAAGGGCTTAGAAAAAGAGTGGAAAGAAATTGGAAATACTCCAATTTTTATTTTTCATTTTTAGTGATTGGAAAGTGTAATTTTTGGTAATGCATTTCTTATATATTTTTGTTTTGCTCTGTTTTTATTTCTCATGTGTTTTTACTGCTCACAGAAATTGTGGCTTCTTCAGGATTCCAATTCTTGTCTTTATTATGTAATTGGTGAGGGTTGCTCTGAGTTCTGCATGTGTGACTGATGGGAGGGGTTTTGCTAATACATAGTTTCTGTTTGGGGATGTATAAAGTTTGATTTGTTTGGCTTTTCAGTAGGAGGTGTATCAGTGCTCTGTGTTTGTAGTGCTGCCTTTTCAAATGTACAGATGTCGTTTGTGTCCTGAGAGTTAGATCTGTTATGTGGCAGGTCCGCTACGTAGGGTCTGAGTGCCTTTTGGCAAGGTTTTGTTACTTCAAAAATGGGGTCATTTTCTAACAGTTGGTATGCATGGAATCTTAACACTAGTACTGCCACAGGGGTTATTTTGACCCTTATTGAAATTAGATTGTTTTATTCTTAACAAATTTATGAGCAAAATGTTTGTGCATCTATAATGTTTAATGCTTATTGTTGTGTTATATGACATGTAAGTTTCAAGGGGCTAGCTACTGTACTTTCCAAAGTATAAATGGTCATAGCTAGAAAAACTGAAGGGATCAAATTAACTTCATTTGATGTTTCACCTTATCTTACTGTAGTTTTCTTCAGGGTGAAGTTGTGGAATCCGTGTGTGACTGGTTTTTGTAATACTTTTCTGTCTTTCGATGAGAGGCATTGCGAGTGATTGTGAGAAGAGCTGCTGAAATGTGGTTTTGCTATAACATCCTTTTAAATTAGAAGTCATATAGGCCTAGAATTGGGGAATTACTTTTCGATTTGTGCCAGCCTAGAATACATAGACTTTTAAGTTTCACTTTTAAGCTGACTCATAGTGTATGTTCTTACCTGGATCTGGGTGCTTTTTCCCTTGACTTGCAGTTTTTTCCTTGCTTCCTCCTTGTTTCAACTAACTCTTGAAACAATGTGCTATTTCCTGCTTTTTCGAGTGTTTGCAAAGTGTTTCGAGTGGTTGTTTGTTACTTAAACTCTGTGTGAAGGTCAATCAAGGGTGACTGCTCTTTTGTCAGGCTTCTTCCCTGGAAGCACTGGGTTTGTGAGCCCTTGGACCACTACCGTGGAGCGGCAGTGGCAGGCAAGGTCACCTTCAAAGCAGAGATGAGGCAAGGCTGGACTGGAACCTCGGACTGGAGTTCTGCACTGGAATACACAGGACTGGAACGCACCGGACGGGTGTGCACTGGACTGGAACCCACTGGAACACACGGGACCGGAACCCGCTGGACAGGAACACACTGGACCTAGGCTTCACCTACGCTGAGCCCTCAGGTTCAGGCAGCCGGCAGGGCTTACAGGAAAACTGGAACTAGCAAGCAGGAACAACAGGAATCAGGATACAGAAGTGCCCCCAGGCACCTAGGCGAAAGCAAGGCAGACAGGCAGGGAATGTCTGGGTTCCGGCAATAGTCAGGTCTGGCCACAGGCAGAGAATATCCGTCTCACTATTAAACCATTTAGAGTAATTTTCTATATTTTTATTTTTGTATATGTTCTCAATGAATTGTTTGAACGGAGTCACTTCGTACCTTCTAGCCTACCGTCAACTAACTTGTTGCTCCGCCCCCTCACCTTTTGTGTCACACCCCTGCCCCACCTCCTCCAACCATATAGCCACACCCCTTGCCCCCACCTCTGACATGCCTCTTGACCTCCCCTTTCTGCGACACCTCCCCTCTTCTGAAACCACTTCCCCTTTCATACCCCTACCCTGGACATCATTCCACCTAAACAGCCCAGTTCTTATTTTTCCTTTACACACTTATTCCTGATAACATAAGCAGAACTCAACCATTTCAGTTCTTTAGCCAAGATAACTACATAAACTGCACTTATGGTCTGTTTTTAGTTAAATCTTTTCCCAGATGGATACAGAAGTCAACTCAATGGAACAGAAGGTTATCCTTAACATACTGAAATTTGAAGTTTCCACCATAATGCTGTATCCTCATCAACGTTGAACTGATGTGTCATAAATTCCTAGCTTACAATGGGCTACCAGAGTGCACCCATACCCTGGTTCCAACTATATTCTATTTTTTACTGACTGCTGTAACATTACTTGTCCACTGGAAAAGCCTCCTCCTCTATCTCAACTGTTACTTCCCTATTTTTCTTGCACCTGGCATTATCTCAGAAAAACAAGTTTTTTTCTAACTCAGATACAGAAATAAGGGAATCCATCTTATAGCTGACAGATTCCATTTTGATTTCAGATTCCTTGACTATTCTTTTCCAATTTTAGGTCATTTAGGCTTCAATCTGGGCTAAAAGCTGTGTCCTGCTTTACCAGCAAACTTCCAGCCATACTAGCCATTACATTATTGACCTAGTCAGGGTTTCTATATGGCCTGAGCTTTAAGGTTTGGCCTTCCACCATTCCGGTGGGGGCCCCTGGTCGTACCATATTTCTACATTCCCCACTTGCTGGCTCCATAGATTGGAGGCAGCACCAACAGAAGGTGTCATACTATCATGTGGGGGAGTATGTTTGGTCAAGAATGGTCGGTAGGTATAGTGCAAGATAGGAAACTTCATTCTCAGGTACTGATATATTATTTTGGGCGGATGGAATTCCCTTTACACTACCCAACCCCTATGCGGTCCCAATCTTGATGTCACCCCTCTTGAGACTTGATCAAATTTGTGGTAAGAGGTTTATGGGTCCATCTATAAAATCTACAAGGTTTATCCCATTGATTTTGCATGCATAATTTCATTAAACAAAAATATGTATCCTCATAAAATTTCAACATAAGCATATTATACATATTTTCGCAGGTTGTATATGGGTTAGCATTATTTGACATTGTTTAATATTCAGCATTACCTTGCAAACAGTAGCAATCCCTTGTGTCCCATACTACTGAATAGTTGCCGGTCTTTCTATGGCTTCTATTGCATCTATTGTATAGCGTAGTGGGTTGACCAATGCATGGGGAGATAGTCTAATGTATCTGTCCCAGTGGGCTTGGGGAAGAGATTGTCATACATGACGTATTGTCCTGTAGGTTCTTTCTTGCTTATGGCAGTTTCAATTAAGCGTTCTATTAATCCTCTGGAGCCAACTCCTTATTATTATGAACTCAACAAACATATGAATTGCTTGATGTGAGGAAAAGTCATTGTTCTGTCTAATTTAGCACATCCAGAGGCAACATAGCAAGCACATGATGGTTGCTTATTAATGAAACTATCCTCATCCTTGTAAAAAGCACTGAAACTGTGGCAAGTAGACATCTCCAAGACAACTGGACAATTTCTTTCAAGGAGCTCAATGCCTTCATTGCAATTTTTTTTATGCCCATGGCACCTAAAACTCAAATGACCTTTCCATTGAAGGTCTTTGGTGAACTGTATGAGGACCAAAGTGACAAAAATTATAGCAAAATGCTCTGCAAACACACCACAAGCAGCAAAGCAAAGCGGAGGTAGTACAGAGAAGAAGATTCAAGTTTAGCCACAAGTCAATTCATTAAGAATTGACCCGACTTGGCCAATTTTTGGCAATCATGCCTTCATTGGGGTCTGTAAACATTCATAAAACAATTAAAAATTGACATACAAGAATATGAAAAAATATATAAAATATGTATAAATATATCAATAGCCAATATCAAACCATCACCAATACTTTACCAAATTTGGTGGTGGTAGAGGCAAAAACTGTATCTGAATTCAAGAAAACTTGGAGCAAGTACATAGGATTTCTAAGAGTGTGAAAGGGAGAGTAGATGGCATGGATTGCCCACGTGGTTTTTTTTATCCGCCTTCATTTTTTCCCTGTGTCTTGAACAAGGGAAGTTTCTTTTTGTTGTTGTTTTTGTTTTGTTTAACTTTGAAGCAAGTAGCTGAGAAGTTGAAGACTAAGAGTACAAGCATTGTGGGAACTATGAATTGGTCATTAAGAGAGATTCCACCATTGACAAAAGAACTCCCAAGTGAATCACTACTATGCTGTGGTGATGAAACATGGAGATTGCACTCGCTGTTTACCAAGAAAGGTAAACAAAACTGTTCTGCTACTGAGCACACTCCATCCAGATGAACTAACAGAAGATACCTGAGAAAGTAGCCTTTCACAAGACAAAATCAAGGGTTGACCCTTTGGATCAAATAGCTCCAAAGTAGCCACTCCAGGTTTTCCACAACATCCTTGACCTGGCTGTATTCAACACAGTAATGTTTTACAAGGGGCTATGCAGCATTTTGATATTTTTTCAGGGGGGGCCTAGGGGTAGACCGGGGGAAGGGCAGCACATTTCTTCTCTGCTTACCCCCACCCTGCCGCAGCCACCGTGTTAATCTTGCTGGTGGGAAGTCCCATTTCCCGCCAGCCGTTGAGATGTACTGCCTAAACTCTGTGCTGCCTCAGCAGCGAATAAGTCTGTGATAACTTTTCCAGCCGCTAACAGTGGCACTTTTCATGCATGCTCAGTTTCCTCATGAACTGAGCATATGTGAGGAGTGTTGGTGTTTGTGGCTGGAAAGGAGGCTGCTGAAGCAGCAAAGGGACAGTTCGGGCAGCAGATCTCATCGACTGATAGTGATTGGTCACTCCTGCCTGCCATTCAGCCGGTACCACATGGATGGTTGCTGGACAGTCAAGTAGCAAAATTCGTATTCTATTGTATCTATTTACTAGTCATGCCAGCAAAAAGATTTAAAAGTTTTGCTTAGTGAGGTGATTGCAACACAACAAAGAGTTGGGCACATTAGCCATTCACTGGGGATTAGGCCTGTCATCCACAACCCTATTAGCTAACTTGTTCCTCTCATTTTGGGTCCACATCATCCCTACATCAGAAGAGGAACTCCATTCTTTGCTTGGTATATATCTAGCCTTGACCCATATAATGAGTCTGGAAGGCAGTCCTCACCACTAGTAACCTTTTTTTTGTTCCCAAAGGGTAATGCATACGGTTTCTAGAGAAACCCAGTTGGCTGCCTGACCTTGCTGAAGCAGATTGCATGAATATTCTTGACTAACACTACATGGAGAATGCATGTTTTCTGGTCAATTTGATGGTCCTTTTCTGCATGCCTATAAAATGTCTGTTACATGTTTCCCTCATGCAAGTCAAATGCTTCCAAAACATGTGTAGATACAATAGTATTCTCTTATAATTAAACATGTAAAATAGTGTAGCTGCTTTGTATATGTGCTTGTTCCCATAAATAGAAAATATGCACCTCATGTCTGCTCCATATCCAGCAAACAAGTGGTTACAGTCTGCTCCATATCCAGCAAACAAGTGGTTACAGAGAGACTGAGGGGGGCATTTTCGATAGAACGTCTAAATCAGAATTTAGACATTTTACAAAACCGTCCAAATTCTGAACAGGAAAGAAGGTCATTTTCAAAAAAGATAGACGTCTATTTTCAAAGAAATACATTCAAATGCAAAATGTACAAAATACACAAGAAAATCCACTTTAAAGTGAAACCATTCACATGTTCTAAGTGTGGTAAATGCTTTGGTTGTAATGTAAATCTCAAAGTGCATGAGAGAATCCACATGGGAGAGAAACCATTTGCATGTATAGAGTCTGGTAAAAGCTTGGGTCAGAAGGTAAACCTCACAATGCACCAGAGAATACACATAGGAGTGAAACCATTTACATGTCCTGAGTGTGGTAAAAGGTTTGGTTGGAAATAAAGCCACTCGGGGATGAAACCATTTACATGCACTGAGGAGGTAAAAACTTCAGTTGCATTGGGACAGGTAATTAGGGAATGTACTCTTGCTATGAAGTATGGAAAAATAGCACTCTGGTATTAGATATATGTAATGAGACCTCCTTTTCATCTATAGATCTGAATTCAAAGCCCAAATCTAATGATAACAATAGACACAAGGCTCAGATGTTGTTAAAAAAAAATAGAAAGCTTGGCATCAGGTAGAACAGTGGAAAAGTGACATCCCAGGAAAGCAATAGGGGGCACTGCAGTGGACTTTATAAAATGCTCCCAGGTGCACATCTCACCATTGCTCCCTTGTCTGCTGAGCCCCTGAAAACCCACCCAAAACCCACTACCCCCAACTGTACACCACTACCATAGCCCTTACTGGTGAAGGGAGCACCAATATGTGAGTACAGTGGGTTTCTGGTGGGTTTTGGAGGGCTCACAGTTTCCTCCACAAGTTTAACAAGTAGGGGGAGGTAGAAGCCTTGTGTCCACCTGTCTGCAGTGCACTGCACCACTACTAGACTACTCCAAGGACCTGCATGCTATTCTAATGGACCTGAGTATAACATCTGAGGCTGGCAAGTAATATTTTTAATCACATTTTTGGAGGGTGGCAGGGGGATAGTGACCACTGGAGGAGTAAGGGGCGATGATCCCCGAATCCCTCCAGTGGTCATTTGGGGCACCTCTTGTGTGGAGTAGAGGAGTAGCCTAGTGGTTAGTGCAGCAGACCTTGATCCAGGGGAAGTGGGTTCAATTCCCACCACAGCTATTCATTATAAAAACAGGTCTAGCTCAAAACGTCTTAAGTTTTAGTCTTGGACATTTTTGTTTTGTTCCATTATGGCCGAAAGACGTCTAAGTCTTAGGAATGCCCAAGTCCCACCTTGAACATGATCTCTTGAGATTTAGACATCCTTCTGATGGACTTCAGAGAAAGACGTCTAAAAATAGGTTTTGAAAATACTGATTTGGACGTCTTTGCGAGATAAATGTCCAAATGCATACTTATGTCACTTTTTGGACGTTTTTCTCTTTTGAAAATGAGCCTGTGACTCTTAATGACAATGTCTTGGGCTAGTAGACCTTCTTTCAATAGACCCAGGAAAGGATATAAGAAAGTGATAGAACCTGTGCAAAAAATGAATCAGCCCTTTTCAGTAAATGTCTGTAGCAGCTTGATGTCTGCTGTCTTTTGTAGAGAAAGTGGTGATAGTCTTTCCTTGAGTTTTACTAGGAGTGATAGAAGTGTTCCTGCTTTTCTAAAAACTTTGTAAACAACATCTTAAGTAGCTTCTTGTCCTTTGGAGCACTATTTGGTTTATCTTTGTGGCTAATGATGTGATAAAGAAATACAGGACAAGCAAGAATCTATAGCTTGCACCAGTGGACGCTATCCTATTGAGTCTAGGCAGGAGGAGTGCAAACAATCAGAACAGGTGGAGAAATTCTGAGGGAGTTACAGCTGAAGACTAGATAGCAAAGGTTTAACATTTACACTTGTTTTGGTCAGGCAGCGCAAGAGAGATGGAGGCAGTGATTGACCCTAGAAAAACAGCATCCTCTGTTGTACTTTATTTTGATCTTACGTTCTGGTTATTTCTTGTACAGTATGTCCCAAGAAAGTTTGGCATGATTTTACTTACTGATGCCATCTTCAATTTTTTTGTGATATATAAAGTGTTGTTCCTCTTCATGTTTTGCTGTTTAGGCCTTTGGATAAAATTAGTGAACCCCTGTGTCGTTATAAGGCACAGTCCTCATGATTTTTTTTTTCTTGAGTTCACCACATTTGTCCCTTATGGTTGTATTCTTTTCTGGGTAAGGAATGCATGATCACACATTTTTGCTGATACTCTCGTGCTCAGGTTTTCACTGAAGGTGATATGCACTGAATCAGCACTATATATATATCTATGATTTTTTTTTTTATATAATCCTTTGGACTTCATCAATTTTTTTTTCTGGTGTGATGGACTTTGAGTATACTGAGCTTGATTCATCCTTTCTAGCTTAAATTAACTTCCTAGATTTTTATTGTGGCAAATGTAGAGTTACTACTCAGTTATCTATAGCAGGGTGGTGGAGCAGACGCCAGTTCAGCGTGGTAGATTGGTGCAAGACCGTGACAAAAACCTGAGAGCTGGCTGTGCACCCACACTGGGTCCAGGATTACGACTACTAGGCGAAGGAACGAGCGCCGGTTCAGAGCGACAGGTTGGTACTAGATCGCAGCAGCCTACTGAATTTGCCTAAAGAGGTCGTGGCAAGGCTGGTTTCCTGGCCCTCCTTGATTAGAGGCCCACACCGATCCTGAGCCCATTGAGGCAGAGGTCCGTTTGTGTGGCAGACCCGCGATAGCAGCCACAGTTGCTGAGGGAGGTTGCCGCAGGACTGGTCTCATAGCCCTTCTCGATTGGAGCTCCACACTGTTTCAAACCTGATGAAGTTGAGGTCTATTTGTGTAGGAGCATTGGAATCTTCTAACAGAAATCCTCCCAATCGCTTCTTTACCCTACCTAGAAATTCTACAATTTTTGATTAAAAATCATCATCTGCTCCAAGACTATCTGAACCAAATTTGGAATTCTAGCTGAAATCCTCCTAGTTGTACCTCTGTCCTAATTGGAAACCTTGCATCTCTGATTTAGGACATCATCTGCTCTGAGTCTGTTTGAACCAAATTTGTAATTCTCCTCTGACTGAGTCTAGCAGAGTCAAGATAGCCGCCGCATGGATGTCTATGAATTAGCTGGGTCGAAGGACTACCGAAGACCACCCGAAAAACTTGACCGTAACTAACCACAAGTTAGCCTAATCCATCAGGAAGCTCATCTTTGAAATTTGTTGAGCATTTACCACTCCTGTTTGACCGTCCCGAGCATCTGGAGTAGCGAAAAAACTTATCGGATCTACTCGTGAGTGCCCGCATTCCTGACTATGCTGTCTAACGGCCCATCTCACGATTCCTGACCTCACTTCCTTTGACATCACAGACGCTCCCGAATGATTCCAAAATCGCCGATCGCTAAGCGGTGACAAGACTCACCTGGTTTGACCATCCCCCGCTCCCCGGAACCATCCCATGAACAGCTGTCTTTCCTCGGGCCTGCTTCAGGTCTCGCTGCCGAGTTGTTAATAGCCGGCGTTGAGGATTGTGGGGGTTCTAGCGAGAAGGAAGCGGAGTGACGGGTGAGATCGGAGCGGTCTCCTGAACAGCTGATCTTCCCCCAAGTCCGCCTCAGATTTCACTGCCGAGCTCTTGGCTGTCGACATCGAGGGTTGAGAGAAGGGTTGGTCACTGAAAGACGGAGCGACAGCGAGGCAGCCTGAGTGGCAGCGCATAAAGTATCAATGAATCGGCGACTGGCAAAGACTACATCCAGATTGACTGCATTATCCTGAAACATTCTTGAGATGGTATATTAATGTTCCCTCATGGGGCTCCTGCCGTGAATCATCCTACTTTACATTCATCTATTGAGTTGTTGCACCCTCCTGCCTCCAAGTCCTGAGCTGTCTCCTCCAGAGTGCTCTCTGAGTGCTTGCTTCATCTGTTCCTGCCTACCTGCCTGCTCCAGCCCGCATCATCTGTTCCTGCCTACCTGCCTGCTCCAGCCCGCCTCATCTGTTCCTGCCTACCTGCCTTCTCCAGCCTGCATCCTCTGCCCCAGCCTGCATCACCTGTTCCTGCCTGCATCCTCTGCTTACATCACCTGTTCCTGCCTGCATCCTCTGCCCCAGACTGCAGCTTAACCGAGAGGGTTGGGATTTTAATGGATATACCTTCATAATTGCTCACGGCTAACGTTTCTGGACAGCTGCTGCCTTCTATCCAGTATCTTTATCTCACTGTTCTTCAAGATCTTACTGACTCTTTTGCTAGTTACTCTCTACTACTACTGCTTCTGCTACTGCATATTGTGTTACCCTATTTTGTATTTATCTTATATTTATCTTGTATTACTGAATTGTATTTATCTTATATCATTGGCTACAACCTCTTAATGCCTATACTATCCCCCTCCTAGTTTGCTCTGAACCTCCCCCTCCCCCTCCCCCCTTCAGCTTATTCTGAGCATTTCTTTACCAAAACTCTGTTGTTGTTGTTGTTGTTGTTGTTATGGCTCCAGTACACCTGCTCTTCTTGGCACTATCCCTTCCCAATCTGTTTCTCCTTGCGAAACCACTTCCCACCGTTGGAGCACATTGTCTTCCCTCTGTATTCACCATCTTTCTATCCCTCTCTTCACCATCTCTTTTTTCCACCCCTTCTTCACAGCTCTCAACCTTCAACACTTCCTTCCATTCACCCCTCGCCTTTTTACCTGAATACATCTCACCTTCGTCGCTGTCGTCATACCTCTCCTACTCTCCTCCTCCAATTTCCTTGCCTCAACTCTCCCCCTATCTGACCATCATCTTATAACTTTCACACTTCAACACCCTCCTCCCCAGTCCCGTCCTATTCTAACCAACACATTTAGGAATCTACAGGCTATTAACCCTTCTACCCTGTCCTCCAGTATCTCAAATCTTTTCTCTACTGTTATGTCAACCAAGTCCGTCAATGAGGGTGTCTCTTCCTATAACACTATTCTGTCATCTGCTCTGGACACTCTCGCTCCTCCCGTGTCACGTTCTGTTAAACGTACTAAACCCCAACTTTGGCTGACCCCTACTATCCGCTACCTACGCTCTTGTGCCCGCTCTGCTGAACGCCTTTGCCTTAAATCTCGTGCCCTTGCTGACTTCATTCACTTCAAATTCTTGCTGACCTCCTTCCAATCTGCTCTCCAACTTGCCAAACAGGACTAGGAGTGGCCTAGTGGTTAGGGTGGTGGACTTTGGTCCTGAGGAACTGAGTTCAATTCCTACTTCAGGCACAGGCAGCTCATTGTGATTCTGGGCAAGTCACTTAACCCTCCATTGCCCCATGTAAGCCGCATTGAGCCTGCCATGAGTGGGAAAGCGCGGGGTACAAATGTAACAAAAAAAAATTGACAATCTCTATTGGTTCAAACCCTAGACGTCTCTTTGCCATGCTGAACTCTCTCCTCAAAATGCTTTCTCCTCCTACTCCCCCTTCACTTTCTCTCCAGACTCTGGCTGATTACTTTCATGATAAGGTTCACAAGATTAAACTTGAATTCACAACCAGCTCTCCTCCACCCCTTCTTCCCTTAGTCCACTCTCTCAACCCTCTTACCCCTGCCTCCTTTTCTTCCTTTTCCGAAATCACTGAAGAAGAAACTTCACTTCTTCTGTCATCCTCAAAACTAACCACCTGCTCCACTGACCCTATTCCCAGTCATCTACTCAACACTATCTTTCCTGCTGTCACCCCTTTCATCTGTCATATCCTCAATCTGTCACTTTCCACTGCGACTGTCCCTGATGCCTTCAAACATGCCGTAGTCACCCCACTCCTCAAAAAAACCTTCTCTGGATCCTACCTCTCCTTCCAACTATCACCCCATCTCCCTCCTCCCTTTCTTATCCAAGTTACTAGAATGTGCTGTCCACCGTCACTGCCTCGACTTTCTTTCTTCTCAACCTATTCTTGATCCACTCCAATCTGGCTTTCGTCCCCTTCATTCAACTGAAACATCACTTGCTAAAGTCTCCAATGATCTATTCCTGGCTAAATCCAAAGGGCTCTATTCTATCCTCCTCCTTCTCGATCTTTCTGCTGCTTTTGATACTGTTGACCACAGCCTACTCCTTGACACGCTGCCCTCACTTGGATTTCAGAATTCTGCTCTCTCATGGTTTTCTTCTTATCTCTCACAGCGTTCTTTTAGTGTATACTCTGGTGGATCCTCCTCTTCCTCTATCCCGCTGTCAGTGGGTGTACCTCAAGGATCCGTCCTAGGACCTCTCCTTTTCTCCATCTATACTTCCTCCCTTGGTGCTCTGATCTCTTCCCACAGTTTTCAATATCACCTTTACGCTGATGACTACCTCTCCACACCAGAAATCTCGGTAGAAATCCAGTCCAAGGTATCTGCCTGCCTCTCTGACATTGCTACCTGGATGTCTCATTGCCACCTGAAGCTCAATATGTCCAAAACTGAGCTCCTCATCTTCCCACCGAAACCAACCTCTCCCCTTCCCCCATTCTCTATTTCTGTCGACAACACGCTCATTCTTCCTGTCTCATCTGCTCGTAACCTTGGGGTCATCTTCGACTCCTCCCTCCTCTGCACATATTCAATAGATTGCTAAAACCTGTTATTTCTTCCTTTATAATATCGCCAAAATTTGCCCTTTCCTTTCTGAACATGCTATCAGAACCCTCATCCACACTCTCGTCACCTCTCGCTTAGATTACTGCAACTTGCTTCTCACAGGTTTTCCGCTCAGCCACCCCTCTCCTCTTCAATCTGTTCAAAATTCTGCTGCACAACTAATATTTTGCCAAAGTCGTTATGCCCATATCAGCCCTCTCCTGGCTCCCTATCCATTTCCGTATAAAATTCAAGCTCCTCTTACTGACTTATAAGTACATTCACTCTGCGGCCCCTCACTACCTCTCCACCCTCATCTCTCCCTACACTCCTTCCCAGGAACTCCGTTCACTAGGCAAATCTCTCCTAATTGCACCCTTCTCCTCCATCGCTAACTCCAGACTCCGTTCCTTTTGTCTTGCCGCATCTTATGCCTGGAATGGGCTTCCTGAGCCGTTACGTCTAGCTCCATCCCTGGCCTCCTTCAAATCCGGGCTAAAGGCCTACCTGTTTGATGCTGCTTTTGACTCCTAATTTGTCACTTGCTCGTAACCTTTATCTTGTCTTCCTCTCTTCAGTAGTCCCTTTCCCTATGTGTCCTTCTGTCTGTCCTACCCTTATCCTTATTGATCCTGTCTGTCTGTCCTGATTTAGATTGTAAGCTCTTTTCTCCGAGGACAAGCAGGCTGCTTGTTCTCACTGATGGGTGACGTCCACGGTAGCCCCTCCAATCGGAACACTTTCTAGCAAAGTCCTTTGCTAGTCCTCGTGCACCGCGCATGCGCGGCCATCTTCCCGCCCGAACCGGCTCATGCCGGCCAGTCTTCTTTTGTCCGCGCTCGGTACGGTCGTGTTTCGCCGTTCGCGCCCCAAAGTTGCATCGTTCTTCGACTTGTTCTAAAAAAAAAAAAAAGAAGAAGAAAAAAACGTGTCGGAAGGAGGCCTTTTGGTTTTCTCCCTTCCCGTACTTCGAGTTTTTGCTCCGGTAAGTTTTCTTTCGTCGTCGGGGTAAGCCCTATTTAGGCCTCGGTCGAAGTTTTTCTTCCCCGTATTTTTGTGGTGCCATTTTCGCCGTTTCGAGTTTTGATCTCGCCGGCGCGATTTTTCCGCCCATGACATCGAAGTCTCCCAGCGGCTTCAAGAAGTGCACCCAGTGCGCACGGGTAATCTCGCTCACTGACAGGCACGCGTCGTGTCTTCAGTGTCTGGGGGCTGGGCACCGCCCTCAGGCCTGTAGTCTGTGTTATCTCCTTTTTATTTCCTCTATCCTGTCCATCTTTTGATTTGTGAGATGTGTGGACGTGCGTGGTTGGGGATAACACATTGGACTATCTCCCTTTGAGACGGACCAATCGCTATGCGAATGCTAGAGACACTATAGAAATGTCTGCAACAGTATAATTATGTAAGAGCACACAGGGATGCAATATAATTGTGTTAAGACTGATGAAAGAATGTAATCAATAATCGGTATGACTATATAATCCATACAAATGTATACTCAAGATATAATCAAAGAATTTATGATTGTTAACAGTATATACATATATAGGTAAAAGTAAGATAGAACCTGCATATTAATAGGTTGGAAAATATAGTTGTTGGTACTTTCATTCAACTGCAGATAAGAGTGAGTCCCAAGAAGAATTGAAATAACAGAAGTAGTGTCTACGTGGTAATCTAATCTCAATTCAAACAAGTTGGACTATACAGGTTTTTGATTAGACTCTCCAAATGCAATAAACCGATAGAATACCTTCTGGAATGGATGGTACCATGGTACGTTAACCCTGGTGTCACCCTATGGGATAGGGTGAAGAGGGGAATGTTAATATGTGTTGTAGCTTGAGGCCTATCCACTGGAATGGTGGTGGGCCAAGTTACATGGTTTAAACCAGCTGAGGAGCCCTGACTAGGCCTGATAACCCACTGATGGCCTTATAGTTGAGAACCTGCAAAAGCAGGATTGCAGGAGGAGTCTTAATGAAACCTGGTACAACTTACAAATTGAATGTAGCACATATGATGATTGAATAATGGACTAAAATGGATAAAATCTGGTTTTTAAAATGAAGTTTGTGTTTCTATACGATGGTACTCAGATCATAAGATCATATGAAAGTAGATATGAAACTGAGATGTCAATAATAGGATATTTTTGTATCAAGAAGAGAAAAATAAGATGTTGATAAAAACGGAAATGTCACAATCATTTGCAATAGCTAAAATAGATATTTTAGTATCGAGAAAAACAAGATGTTTACAAAAACGGAAATGTTTCAAAATAGCTAGAACGGAAAGGAGATGGTACAGATGGTACAGATGGACACCTGCCGGGAAAGTATGACGCAGAGGTTGCGCAATAATAGAAAAAAAATGTGTCTTGCCATAGACCAACTACTATAAAAGAGATGAGATTTAGACAGAAAGTTGGAAGTTTTCCCCAACACTTGACCGACAGCATACCTCTGTCCAATTGAACCCAGAATCTGTTTGATGAATGTACTGACCTGAAGACCTTATATTGGTGAGAATAAATACTTTATTTCTGGAAACTATCTTTGTCTTTATTTCTATATTTCTATATTTCTATTTACTCTCTACTTATCATTTGTTCTGCAAGGTAATCCACACATAAGTAACACTCAGTCTCTGAACTAATTTGGGTTGACTTTCAATAGAATATATGTGGGAACATAAATGGCCAAAGATCTACCTACATCCTAATAGACAGAAAGCTGTGGTCATGGGAATTGGATGTGAACTGAGCCTTCTGATGCCTCCCCAGGTGTCTCAGGAATTCAGGGAGGCGGTCTACAAGATCATGGGAGAACAGACCCTCTGTACACCTCCGTGTGGAAAACTCAGACGGGGGTCTACAGAGGGTCAATAAAAACACCTCTTACAAAAGCGGACTCAGGTAGCGAGGTTAGCCCAGTGGAACATTTTGTTCTCGGGCTCTTCGTCGGCATCGGCACCGGGAGTATCGCCTGCCTCGACGTCGTCGGCGCCCGGACCTTCATCCTCGCCCCCGATTGCATCGAGTGCATCGAGGCATCGGCCCTCTGCATCGGGGCGACATCGGAGGGCTGCGTCGGTGTCGGTGGAATCGAGACCTCCTCGTTTGCTGATGTCGTCGGACAGTGGTGCTTCGTCTGGAGTGCAGGTGAGGGCTGTCCATTCCCCTGCTGGTGGCGGTGAGCCTTCGGGTGGGTCTCCCCCTACCCTGAGGGCTCCTGCGGTACAGCCCCCCCGAGACCGACCCTCTTCGGCCTCGGCCCCGAGGAAGAGACGGCTGGATTCTACGTCCTCCTCGTCGGTGCCGGGAAGCTCCAGTGACATGCTTCGCTCCAAAAAATCGAAGAAGCATCGTCACCGGTCCCCTTCCCGTGTCGGCACCGAGAGCTCTGGGTCGCCGAGGGAGTCTGCACCCAGTAAGCATCGGCACCGAGAGGACCGCTCGCCCTCTGTTCAAGAGGTGTCGATGCGCTCCCCTTTGGACAGCCTGGAACAGCCTCCACGCCTGGAACAGGTTCTGACATCGACTCCTGCATCGGCTTCCATGTCTTTTTCTACAGCCGCTCTGCACGAGAGCCTCCGAGCCGTTCTCCCAGAGATCCTGGGAGAGCTGTTGCGCCCTTCCCCTCCGGTACCGGGGTGCTTGCGCCACCGGTACCGTCAAGCGAGGCGCCGGCTGGCCCATTGTCCGGGGTGAGGTCTCCGACATCGGTGCCGCTTGCGGTACCGACTGCGGTAGCCTCCCAGGAAGGCTCCCCGACTACGTCGGCGGAGGGAGCTTCGCCGGTGCGGGCGAGGGAGTCTACCTCTCGACGCTCCCACCGTGGCCGTGGTTCCACGGAGTCGAGCCGGGCACGGTTACAGACACAGGTCCTTGAACTTGTGTCTGACACCGATGGTGAGGCCTCGTGGGAAGAGGAAGAAGACATCAGATATTTCTCTGACGAGGAGTCTGAGGGTCTTCCTTCCGATCCCACTCCCTCTCCTGAAAGACAGCTTTCTTCTCCTGAGAGCCTGTCTTTCGCTTCCTTTGTCCGGGAGATGTCTACGGCCATCCCCTTCCCGGTGGTTGTGGAGGACGAGCCCAGGGCTGAAATGTTTGAGCTCCTGGACTATCCTTCTCCACCTAAGGAAGCGTCCACAGTACCCATGCATCATGTCCTCAAAAAGACATTGCTGGCGAACTGGACCAAGCCATTAACTAATCCCCACATTCCCAAGAAGATCGAGTCCCAGTACCGGATCCATGGGGACCCAGAGCTGATGCGCACTCAGTTGCCTCACGACTCTGGAGTTGTGGATTTGGCCCTAAAGAAGGCCAAGAGTTCTAGAGAACATGCTTCGGCGCCCCCGGGCAAGGACTCTAGAACCTTGGACTCCTTTGGGAGGAAGGCCTACCATTCTTCTATGCTCGTGGCCAAGATTCAGTCCTACCAGCTCTACACGAGCATACACATGCGGAACAATGTGCGGCAGTTGGCGGGCTTGGTGGACACGCTCCCCCCTGAGCAAGCCAAGCCATTTCAGGAGGTGGTCAGGCAGCTGAAGGCGTGCAGAAAATTCCTGGCCAGAGGGGTGTATGACACCTTTGATGATGCGTCCAGGGCCGCTGCTCAAGGTGTGGTGATGCGCAGACTCTCATGGTTGCGTGCCTCCGACCTGGAGAATAGAATCCAGCAGCGGATTGCGGACTCGCCTTGCCGTGCGGATAATATTTTTGGAGAAAAAGTCGAGCAGGTGGTAGAGCAGCTCCACCAGCGGGACACCGCATTCGACAAGTTCTCCCGCCGGCAAACTTCAGCCTCTACCTCTACAGGTAGAAGATTTTTTGGGGGAAGGAAGACTGTTCCCTACTCTTCTGGCAAGCGTAGGTACAATCCTCCTTCTCGACAGCCTGCGGCCCAGGCTAAGCCCCAGCGCGCTCGCTCTCGTCAGCAGCGTGCGCCTCAGCAAGGCCCCTCGGCTCCCCAGCAAAAGCAAGGGACGAGCTTTTGACTGGCTCCAGCAGAGCATAGCCGCCATCCAAGTGTCAGTGCCGGGCGACCTGCCAGTTGGAGGGAGGTTGAAAGCTTTTCACCAAAGGTGGCCTCTCATAACCTCCGATCAGTGAGTTCTCCAAATAGTCCGGCAAGGATACACCCTCAATTTGGCCTCAAAACCTCCAAATTGTCCACCGGGAGCTCAGTCTTACAGCTTCCAGCACAAGCAGGTACTTGCAGAGGAACTCTCCGCCCTTCTCAGCGCCAATGCGGTCGAGCCCGTGCCATCCGGGCAAGAAGGGCTGGGATTCTATTCCAGGTACTTCCTTGTGGAAAAGAAAACAGGGGGGATGCGTCCCATCCTAGACCTAAGGGCCCTGAACAAATATCCGGTCAAAGAAAAGTTCAGGATGCTTTCCCTGGGCACCCTTCTCCCCTTGATTCAGAAAAACGATTGGCTATGCTCTCTGGACTTGAAGGACACCTACACGCACATCCCGATACTGCCAGCTCACAGACAGTATCTGCGATTTCAGCTGGGCACACGTCACTTCCAGTACTGTGTGCTACCCTTTGGGCTCGCCTTTGCGCCCAGAGTGTTCACCAAGTGCTTGGCTGTAGTAGCAGCAGCACTTCGCAGACTGGGGGTACACGTGTTCCCGTATCTCGACGATTGACTGGTGAAGAACACCTCCGAGGCAGGAGCCCTGCAGTCCATGCAGATGACTATTCGCCTCCTGGAGCTACTGGGGTTTGTGATAAATTACCCAAAGTCCCATCTTCTCCCAGTGCAGAAACTCGAATTCATAGGAGCTCTGCTGGATTCTCGGACGGCTCGCGCCTATCTCCCAGAGACGAGAGCCAACAACTTGTTGTCTCTCGTCTCGCGGGTGCGAGCGTCCCAGCAGATCACAGCTCGGCAGATGTTGAGATTGCTGGGCCACATGGCCTCCACAGTTCATGTGACTCCCATGTCCTGCCTTCACATGAGATCTGCTCAATGGACCCTAGCTTCCCAGTGGTTTCAGGCTGCTGGGGATCTAGAAGACGTGATCCACCTGTCCACGAGTTTTCTCAAATCCCTGTATTGGTGGACGATTTGGTCCAATTTGACTCTGGGACGTCCTTTCCAAATTCCTCAGCCACAAAAAGTGCTGACCACGGATGCGTCTCTCCTGGGATGGGGAGCTCATGTAGATGGACTTCACACCCAAGGAAGCTGGTCCCTCCAGGAACGCGATCTGCAGATCAATCTCCTGGAGTTACAAGCAATCTGGAACGCTCTGAAGGCTTTCAGAGATTGGCTGTCCCACCAAATTATCCAAATTCAGACAGACAACCAGGTTGCCATGTACTACGTCAACAAGCAGGGCAGCACCGGATCTCGCCCCCTGTGTCAGGAAGCCGTCAGCATGTGGCTCTGGGCTCGCCGTCACGGCTTGGTGCTCCAAGCCACATATCTGGCAGGCGTAAACAACAGTCTGGTCGACAGGTTGAGCAGGATTATGCAACCTCACGAGTGGTCGCTCAATTCCCGTGTAGTGCGACAGATCTTCCAGGTGTGGGGCACCCCCTTGGTAGATCTCTTCGCATCTCGAGCCAACCACAAAGTCCCTCAGTTCTGTTCCAGGCTTCAGGCCCACGGCAGACTGGCATCGGATGCCTTCCTCCTGGACTGGGGGGAGGGTCTGCTGTATGCTTATCCTCCCATACCTCTGGTGGGGAAGACTTTGTTGAAACTCAAGCAAGACCGAGGCACCATGATTCTGATTGCTCCTTTTTGGCCGCGTCAGATCTGGTTCCCTCTTCTTCTGGAATTGTCCTCTGAAGAACCGTGGAGATTGGAGTGTTTTCCGACCCTCATCACACAGGACGAAGGGGCGCTTCTGCATCCCAACCTCCGGTCCCTGGCTCTCACGGCCTGGATGTTGAGAGCGTAGACTTTGCCTCTTTGGGTCTGTCGGAGGGTGTCTCCCGCATCTTGCTTGCTTCCAGGAAAGATTCCACTAAGAGGAGTTACTTCTTTCTATGGAGGAGGTTTGCCGTCTGGTGTGACAGCAAGGCCCTAGATCCTCGCTCTTGTCCTACACAGACCCTGCTTGAATACCTTCTGCACTTGTCTGAGTCCGGTCTCAAGACCAACTCTGTAAGGGTTCATCTTAGTGCAATCAGTGCATACCATTACCGTGTGGAAGGTAAGCCGATCTCAGGACAGCCTTTAGTTGTTCGCTTCATGAGAGGTTTGCTTTTGTCAAAGCCCCCTGTCAAGCCTCCTACAGTGTCATGGGATCTCAATGTCCTCCTCACCCAGCTGATGAAACCTCCTTTTGAGCCACTGGATTCCTGCCATCTGAAGTACTTGACCTGGAAGGTCATTTTCTTGGTGGCAGTTACTTCAGCTCGTAGGGTCAGTGAGCTTCAGGCCCTGGTAGCCCAGGCCCCTTACACCAAATTTCATCATAACAGAGTAGTCCTCCGCACTCACCCTAAGTTCTTGCCAAAGGTTGTGTCGGAGTTCCATCTGAACCAGTCAATTGTCTTGCCAACTTACTTTCCCCGTCCTCATTCCTGCCCTGCTGAACGTCAGCTGCACACATTGGACTGCAAGAGAGCATTGGCCTTCTATCTGGAGCGGACACAGCCCAACAGACAGTCCGCCCAATTGTTTGTTTCTTTTGATCCCAACAGGAGGGGAGTGGCTGTGGGAAAACGCACCATATCCAATTGGCTAGCAGATTGCATTTCCTTCACTTACGCCCAGTCTGGGCTGGCTCTTGAGGGTCATGTCACGGCTCATAATGTTAGAGCCATGGCAGCGTCGGTAGCCCACTTGAAGTCAGCCACTATTGAAGAGATTTGCAAAGCTGCGACGTGGTCATCTGTCCACACATTCACATCTCATTACTGCCTGCAGCAGGATACCCGACGCGACAGTCGTTCGGGCAGTCAGTGCTTCAGAATCTGTTCGGGGTTTAGAATCCAACTCCACCCCCCTAGGCCCATGTTTGTTCTGTTCCAGGCTGCACTCTCAGTTAGTTGGTAAATTTTTTAGGTCAATCTCAGTTATGTCCTCGCCGTTGCGAGGCCCAATTGACCATGGTTGTTGTTTTGAGTGAGCCTGGGGGCTAGGGATACCCCATCAGTGAGAACAAGCAGCCTGCTTGTCCTCGGAGAAAGCGAATGCTACATACCTGTAGAAGGTATTCTCCGAGGACAGCAGGCTGATTGTTCTCACAAACCCGCCCGCCTCCCCTTTGGAGTTGTGTCTTCCCTTCTCTTTGTCTTGCTACATATGAGACTGGCCGGCACGAGCCGGTTCGGGCGGGAAGACGGCCGCGCATGCGCGGTGCGCATCGGCGCGCGAGGACTAGCAAAGGACTTTGCTAGAAAGTGTTCCGATTGGAGGGGCTGCCGTGGACGTCACCCATCAGTGAGAACAATCAGCCTGCTGTCCTCGGAGAATACCTTCTACAGGTATGTAGCATTCGCTTTGAGCAAGGACTGTCTTTTCTTCATGTTCAATTGTGAAGCGCTGCATACGACTGGTATAGAAATGATTTATAGTAGTAGTTATCTCATCAGGTCCTCATGGATTCCTTTACGTTTCAACCTTTTCTCAAGGAGATGTTTGACCACACCTTTCATGTTGTCTTTCTCTGATTTTGAAATCTTTGGTGACAGACTAGATTCTCATATGATGATGAACAAATCAGATTACTGTTTAGATCTGTGATATTTATTAAATCTTAGCATATCACTACATTGATAAGGCTAGATATTTTTTGATTATCCCCATATTATGAATACTTTGCATTTATGTCCACCAGATTATTCCTTAATTTGGGAATTAGGTCTGGTTATGTGGTTGCCATTGTCTACTTCTATATAATTTAAAGGATAAAACATTTGTGTAAAACTGTATGATACTAAATTTTAATTTGAGGCCAGTAGCATTTATTACATTCCCTTTTAAATGCCTTTAATTCTAGCTATTTTCAGGCAGTAAAACATTTACAGTTCATGGGCTTTATTTAAAGTTGTTTTTGAACAGTACCTCAACCAATGTTCAGAGCCACCTTTTGCAGTGGGCTGAGAAACAGGGGATCCAAGGTTCATATCTCGCTAATGGTCTTTTGTGACCTTGGGCAAGACTTGAACCCTCCATTGCCTAAAATACAAACTTGGGGGCTGACGCGGAAAGCTTTGTGGTAGAGCTGGCTCAATGTAGGGATCTAGTGTGAAATTTTTGCTCAAAACCTAAGGCAGCATGCTATAAGCAGTGAGGATCCAAATAACTGCTGCATTAAAATCGCTGCAGTAATTTGCAGCTCATTGTAAAATGTCACCCTTCCTGACGGATTTTTTTTTAAGAGTAGGGGAGAGAAGATGTCGCTAGACACCAGGGAGGAGGGTTTTTTTTTTTGAGTTAGGGCAATAAGCAGTGCCTGGGAGTGGGGGTGTTGGGTGAGTGGAGTTGCCACTAGACATCAGGGTCACATTGGGGGGGGGGGGGGGGGGGGGGGGAGCAGAAAGGAATCTGGGGTTATGAGGAGAGAAAGGGTGCCAGAAATCCTGTCAACAAACCAACCCTTCTATGCTGCCCTGAATCTGGTGTAATTTTTTTCTGCAGTAGCCATGTGATCAACACTTTTTTAAATTGTGCATGTTGTGAGATAGCAAATCCACCATATTTGCATGTGCTATACAGTCAGGGTTACCATGTCAGTTAGAACTCGCGCTGAAACTTTTTCTCCATTTCTATCCCACTAAACCCATGTTAACTGTGCAGAAGCTTTCTGCATTGGCCCCTTAGATTATAAGCTTCCAAGGACAGGAAATATTTGCTGTAATTAAATGTAAACTCACCTTGAGCTACTACTAAAGAGGTGTGAACTGCTGCTTAGACTGTAATTTGATATGAAGTCTGTTGTGTTTTATGTATTAACTTGAAAAGACATTTGTTTTACTAAAATTTGGCTATAAAAGTAAGACATTTGACTAGTTGCATACGCTTTTGGTATCATAATGCTTGAAGTGGACCAGCAATGAGTAGAATACTACTTAAATTATCACTAATGTATTAATAATAGACTTTTTAATAGCCATAAGGAAGTAGTGTTCCCTGTTTCAATAACTTGTTATAATTTCAGTGTGTAGACCTAGCAGTATTCACTGTACCATGCAAACATGTATATGTCACTTTGTGAATGAAAATGACACTGTTTGTATTTAGTACAAGTGTACTGTGCTTTGTCTATGGGAATACTGAGCATGATATATGCATTTTTATAATTTTTCATTGGTTCCTCTTCTTGTTTACTATTTTTACTTTTATATTGATAGAGTAAGGGTTCATTTCATACACATTTATGTATCTTGAAGAAAGGTAAGTTTTATTCCTACTGTTTCTCACCTGTGTTTTTCCCTTGCGTCTCCATTCTCTCCACTTTCGCCTCATGAAGTTAGTTGTTCAGCACAAAAAATGAAAGTGGAAGCGGGCTTATTATAATAGTTTTGTTTCTTCGAGGACAAGCAGGCCCAGTTGTATTCTCACATGTGGGTGATGTCTTCTGATGAAACCTGGTGCGGACACTGACTAGAGTATTGATGTTTCAAGAAAATTCTACTAGAGTCCCACTGCGCATGCGCAGATGCTTTCCTGCCTGATGTGTGAGCATGGGACCCTCATTCTTCGTTTTTCCGTGGAGCTGGGAGGACTCGTCTTTGCGGTCTCTCCTCACGCTTTTTTTCCCTCTGCTTTTGCAGTGCTTTTCTGTGCAGGTATTTTTCTATCACTTTTTTTCTTTAATTTCACTTTTTATTTTCCCTCATAGTTCTTAGTGTTTTCGACCCTTCAGGTTTTCTTTCTTTTTTACGACTTGATAGGCCCACTTAGGTCTAAGCACCAGCCTTGATTTGAGCTTCAATTCTTTTCTTGATCTCCAAGAAAACACCCAGTGGTTTCAAGAGATGCGCCCAATGTAATCGGGTGATTTCAGTGGTGGGCCTGCACTCTTGGTGCATCGGTGTCTTGAGCCCAACCATGACCCTAATTCCTGTTCTCTCTGTTTGAAAATTCAGTTGAGGACACAGAGGGTGTGTCAGATCCAACAGGAGAGACTTTTTGGCTTGTTGAAGGCCAATCCATCAACCTCGATGGCTGCCCAGACATCAGCTACCACTGGGAGTGCACTGGCATCAAGGAGGTCTCCACCTCTCTTGACATCGGGCGCTGATAGTCGACACCGGGACCAGTCATCATTGGACCCAGCACTGAGGACACATACAGGTTCTTCACTTGTCAGCAGTGAAGGACTGTGATGCACAGCGTCGGGTAAGTCCAAGAAGCACAAGCATTGGTCCTGTTTGCATGGTACCAAGAGAGCTGGGGCATCGCCAGCACTGGGAGCAGTGCTCCCCCTCGATGGAGGTACCAGTGCACCAGTCCCCAGGCAGTCAGGTTCCCACTTCCAGTTCGGCACATGCTCCTTCACAGGCTCTCTTTGTCTTGGCTTCCCAGCTTTTGCTGATGCCTGTTTTTGATGAGAGGTATTGAGAAATGATCAGGGAGGAGCTGGCGCAGATGCTACAGCTGCATACCACTCAGACATTAAGGGCGCTTGCACCAGCTGCGGCTTAGCCCCAACTTGTTCCTGGGCTCCTACTTTGCCTGTGAAGCAGTCTTTGATGCTGGTACCCCTCTGTCACCATTGGGGGAGGAAGCTTTCCCAGAGTGTGAGGGTAGGGCTGTACCCTTGCGCCCATTGGGGCATGTGCATCGTACCACTGAGCCGAAGCAGGCAGACTCACTTTGTTCAATCTGAGTACTGCGAAGAGTCTGATTAGGACCACTCATGGGACTCAGAAGAGGACCCTCATTACTTTTCAGAGGAGGAGTTTTATGGGGTCCCTTCTGATCCCTCCCCACCTCGAGAGATGTAAATCTGCAGCTGAGAGTCTCTCTCACAGGTTTTGTGAAGGAGATGGCTTCGGCCATTCCATTTAAGTTTGAGACGGAGGAGGAACCCAGAGCAGAGATATCTGTCCTGGGTTATGAGTCGCCTCCTAAGGAAGGGGTCACTGTTCCATTACACCCTATCCTTAAAGATTAACTGATGAAGAACTGGGAATCTCCTGTTTCAACGCAGACTTCACTTAAGAAGGTGTATACGCAGTACCCTATCCAGAAGGCTCCCAGATTCGAGACGGCTTAGCTGCCTCACCACTCTTTGGTAGCCAAATCCATCCTCAAACTAGCTAAATGTTCCAGGACTCATGCCTTGGCTGCCCCAGGTAAAGAGGCTTGGACATTAGACTCATTTGGGAGGAAAGTTTTTCAGGCCTCAATGCTTATTGTCCACATCCAGTCTTACCAGTTCTACAACGACCATCTACTTGAAGTCTTTGCTAAGCAGTACACTTTGTCTCTCGGACTCTCTACCTAAGAAGCAGGTGACAGAACTTCGCCAGTTGGTCGGTAAGCAGCTGGAGTGCAAAAGGTAGCTGGCCATGGGCACTTATGATGCTTTTGACGTTTTGTCCAGAGATTCTGCCATGGGTGTGGGATGTACACACTCTTATGGCTGCGTGTCTCTGATCTAGAGCCAGCAGTTTATGAGAGATTATCGGATGTACCTTGCTGAGGAGACAATCTTTTTTTTTTGGGGGGGGGGGGCAGCTGACCTCTTAAAGAAGCACACTGACATCATCCAGTCACATTCTCAACATCCTCCGGCTGTATCCTCAACCAGATTTTTGAGTGGGCCTAGGTGATGGACCTACTACTCTGTTGTAGGTTCCTGCCACCTTCTCACTCTGCCCTGCAGCCCCAGTCCTAGTATTCTTGCCCTCATCAGTACTGCCCTCAGAAGCCCCAGCCAGCTCCCCAGTCAAAGCAGGTGACGGGCTTTTGACTGACTCTAGGAGAGCATAGCCGCAGTCTTAAGTAACCATTCTGGATGCCCTTCCAGTAGGGTGGAGGCTCAGGTTTTTCCATCAATGGTGTGGCCCCTTGTAACCTAAAATCAGTGGGTTCTTCAAATAGTCCATCTCGGTTATGCACTTAATTGGTGTCAGAAACCACCAAATTGCCCACTGAGAGCATCGTTCATCAGCTCTCAACTCGAGCAGATATTTGTAAAGGAAATCTCTGCCCTTCTACAGGCCAATGCGGGCAAACCTCTGCCATATGGGAAAAGATTCTATTCCAGATACGTCCTTGTGCCCAAGAAAACGGAGGGATTTCATCTCATCCTAGACCTAAGGGCCCCGACCAAACTCCTGGTTAAAGAAAAATTCAGGATGCTTTCCCTGGGCACCCTTCTTCCCATGATTTAGGAAAAGGACTGGCTATGTTATCTAGACTTGAAAGATGCCTATATCCACATATTGATACTTCCATTCACAGGAAGTATTTCAGATTCCGAGTAGAGAAACACCACTACCAGTATTGAGTTCTGCCTTTTCGCCCGCATCAGCTTCCAGGGTATTCACCAAATGTCTAGCAATAGTTGCAGAGTCACTACACAGACAGGAGTTATGTGTTTCCCTATCTGGATGATTGGCTGATCAAGAGCACATCACAAGAGGGGGGAGCAAGAATCAATGCAGAAAACTATTTGGGTGTTGGAGCAACTTGGGTTCATCATATACTACCCCAAGTACCACCTTCTCCCAGTACACCAATTGGAGTACATAAGAGCTCTGCTCGATACAGAGCAAGCTCAAGGTTTTCTGCCTCAAGCAACAGCGGATTCCTTGGTAGCAATCGCCTTGCAAGTCTGAAGCAGCAAGCACACAACTGGGCAGATATTGAGATTGTTGTGCCACGTGGCCTCCGCTGTACATGTCACTCCCATGGCTCATCTCCATTTGAAAGAGGCCCAGTGAAGCCTAGCTTCCCAGTGGTCTTGGGCAGCTGGGAATCTAGCAAATGTCATCCAGGTCCCTCCAGAGTTGAATCTCCTCTGGTGAACAATTCAGTCAGATTTGACTGTGGGACTACCATTACAAATTTCACCACCTCAGATGGTGCTAACAATGTATGCATCCAACCTGGCATGGGGGGCTCATGTCAATGGGCTTCACACCCAAGGGACATGGTTTGTTCAGGAAACAGATCGCTATATAAACCTCCTTAAGTTGAGGGAAATTTGAAACATTCTAAAGGCATTCAGAGATCAGCTGCAGAACCAAATTATTCTCATCCAAATGGACAATCAGGTTGCAGTGTACTATGTAAAGAAGCAGATGGGTATGGGCTCCTACCCCTTGTTTCAGGAAGCGATAGGAATGTGGCAGTGGACCCTCCTCCATAGGATGGACTGCAAGTCACATACCTAGCAGGAAAGAACAACAGCCTGGAGGACAGACTGAGCATGGTATTGCAGCTTCACGATCTTAGGGCACCCCCTTGGTGCATTTTTTGTTGCCACTTATCTCAACAACAAAGTCCCCCAGTTCTTTTCCAGGCTTAGGTCACAGCAGACTAGTGTCCGATACCTACCTCCTACATTGGAGGACAAGCCTTCTGAAGGCATATCCTCCAATGCGTCTCATAGAGAAGACTTCTGAAACTCAAACAAGATCGGGGAACTATGATCCTGGTCACCCCTTATTGGCCAAGGCAGATCTGGTTTCCTCTTCTTCTGGAGTTGTCCTCTGAAGAACTGTGAAGATTATAGTGGTTTCCAACCCTCATCACACAGAACGAGGGATTCCTTCTGCATCCCAACCTCCAGTCCCTGGCCTTCATGGCCTGGATGTTGAGAGCATAGAGTTTGCATCCTTGAATCTGCCTGAGGGTGTCCAGAATCTTTCTTGCTTCCAGGAAAGTCTCCACTAAGAATCTTGCTTGCTTTCAGGAAAGATTCCACTAAGAGGTGTTGACTTTCTTACGAGGAGATGATTTGCTGTCTGGTGTGAGGGCAAGGCCCTAGATCCCCTTACATGTCCTATACACTTGAATACCTCCTGCACCTCTGAGTCTGGTTTGAAAACCAACAGCACTGTAAGGGTTCATCTTGTTGCAAATTAGTTCTTACCATCTCCGTGTAGGAGGTAAGCCCATCTCTACATCCTCTAGTTGTCCAGTTTATGAGAGGCTTGCTCAAACCTCCCAGTTCATCGTGGGATCTCAACGTTGTTCTCACCTAGCTGATGAAAAGCTCCTTTTGCCGTTTGGCTCCTGTCATCTGACCTGGAAAGTTGTGTTTTTGGTGGTGGTCACTTCAGCTCGCAGAGTCAGTGAGCTTCAGGCCCTAGTAGCTGATCCATTTTACACTAAATTTCATCACAACAGAGTAGTTCTCCGCAAACATCCTAAGTTCCTTCCTTATATGGTGTCTGAGTTCCATCTTAACCAGTCAGTTGTTCTGCTAACATTTTTCTCAAAATCACATACCCATCCTGGTGAAAAGTGTATTGCATACCTTAGATTGCATGTGAGACTAAGCCTTCTATCTGGAGCGGACTAGAGCACATAGACAATCCACCCAGCTTTTGTTTCTTTTGACTCAGACTGGATGGGGGGTAGCCATCGGCAAACGTACAATCTTCACTTGGCTAGCAGATTGAATCTCATTCACTTCTGCCCAAGCTGGCCTGACTATTGAGGGTCATGTCAAGGCTTGTAATGTCAGAGCCATGGCTACGTCGGTAGCCTACTTGAGATCAGCCTCCATCGAGGAGATTTGTAAAACTTTGATGTGGTCTTCCGTTCACACATCACATCTCACTATTGCTTTAAGCAGGATACCCAGTTTGATAGCTGGTTCGGTCAGCTAGTCCTGCAGAATCTGTTTGGCATCTAGAATCTTAACTCCACTCTCCTAGGCCCAGTTTTCGTATGTTCCAGACTGCACCTTCACAACTGTTATGTATATAGTTTTAGGTTAATTGAGTTGGAGGCCTCAACGTTTCAAGTACCTATTGTCCTAACATTGTTGTTTTCAGTGAGCCTGGTAGCTAGGGATTTCCACATGTGAGAATACAACTGAGCCTGCTTGTCCTTGGAGAAAGTGAAGTTGCTCACTTATAACATTTTTCTCTGATGACGGCAGGGCAGGTATTCTTACTTATCGATATTACCTAACTGAAGGGCCTGCAGTCATGCGTTGGGTGGGAAGGCACCCACATATGTGTTGTGGGATACTACAAGAATTTTCTTGAAATGTATGATAGCGTTCGCACTGGGCTCTATCGGATGATGTCACCCACATTTGAGAATACCTGGCCTGCTGTCTTCTGAGCAAACAAAAGAGCAGATCACTAGGTGGTATTAATAAGACTTTATTGGAGAAATAATCGCCCGACACAGACTGTGTTTCGCCCACAAGGACTGTGTCAGGGGCTTTCAGTTGCTGTAATATCAAATAAAGCAAAAGCATATAAACAGCAGGTCAGCTTCTTCTCAAGCAATATTGCGCTCAAAATCGGGACATCATATGATCAAAAAGATCTTCTATAGTAAAAAACCGGAAGTGAGCAATGACATCCTTTATATTAGTACAGATGTCAAAGGTCAGATTTCAATGATGTCCCGATTTTGAGCGCAATATTGCTTGGGAAGAAGCTGACCTTCTGTTTATATGCTTTTGCTTTATTTGATATTACAGCAACTGAAAGCCCCTGACGCAGCCCTTGTGGGCGAAACACAGTCTGTCGGGCGATTATTTCTCCAATAAAGTCTTATTAATACCACCTAGTGATCTGCTCTTTTGTTTGCTTCCACGTTGGATTTTGCGAATCATCTGCCTTCTTGTTTTCTTGGACCTGCTGTCTTCTGAGAACATCTGCTACAGGTGAGTAACTTCTCTTTAGTTTGGAACAAAATATTTTTGTATCTAGTGAGAACTAGTTATTTTTCAATTTAATTGTACCTACCCATTGCCTTCCGGTGTTCTGTAAATACGTTCTGTCATCCATTGGTGGTAATGATGATGCACTGAACTGAATTATAGGGAAGCCCCACATTGATATCCATTACCCAGTGGCATGATATGCTGCCTTAATATTGCAAGGTTGCTTAAACATCCTTCCTCTGGTTTTCCCTTTTCTCAGGGGGCAAGCACTCAACCCCCTCGTCTGGCACATCGAGACCTGGAAATAGTTGTGATTTCGCAACCTGACCACAGCACTAGGAATTGATCCATGGTCCTCGAAAGCAGTAAGCTCTATTTACTAGCCCCTAAACAGGTTGAACCGCAATTCAGGTAGAGAAAAGTAGCACATGTGTGTGTGTGTGTGTGTGTGTTCTTGTCTTGCTGGTTTATAGCCTAGCATATGGGAGTAGGATTGTGGAAAAAGAAAGCTAACTTTCAAGACTTCTTAAGACATACCTGCATAACTACAGATGTTTCCCTAAATTGGACTTTTTTTAAGGATGATTTTGACAGTATTTTACCTTTATGGTAAAAGAAATTGGCTGTGCTGTCTGAGATGAACATTTCTGTATATTTAGAAATTTTTTTCTTCTTTCAGGTCATAACATATTTTAATATTTCAGCTAAGAGACCTTTGTTCTGCTAAGTACTGTATGTTTCTTTAGAGAATCTATTTGTTATATAAGATTGCTATCATCTAGGATATTAATTGCTCTTTGTACAGTAGGTCTGTGTTTTAAACCATTGGTGTAAGTAGCAAGACCTTCATGCTTAATTAAAATGCATTGGTAATTGTTGTCCGAGGTTATGCATTTATTTGATTTTTCTCTTATTCTTTCACTTGAAATGATAGGAAGTTATTTATCAGCCTTGAATTAGGTATGTTCAGCATACAAAATTATTTGCACAATTTAGGAAGTTTTAGGTTGCTTGTGAATTGTCACTTAATATTTTACTGAAGGAGTTTTGTCCCTTTAGAAGCCTCTATTGTCTTAAAACAAGTAAAAGGAGCTCAGAAAGATGTGGTTATTACTTTATACAAGTTCCATGTTCTGGCAGGTACTCTTTTATGGTTTATTTACACACTAGTAAAAAAGGCCCGTTTCTGACACAAATGAAACGGGCGCTAGCAAGGTTTTCCTCGGAGTGTGTATGTTTGAGAGAGTGTGTGTGACAGTGACTGTGTGAGAGTGAGTGAGTGTGGGTGCGAGTGTGTCTGTGAGAGAGTGTGTATGTGTGAGAATGAGAGTGTGCGCAAGTGCGTATGTGAGCCACAGTGAGTGTGAGAGTGTTTCACACAGAGAGTGTGTGTGAGAGAGAGAGAGAGAGAGTGTGTGTGTGTGTAAGACAGAGTGTAAGAGAGTGTGTGTGCGATACACAGACTCTCTGTGAGACCGAGAGTGTATGAGATCGAGAGAGTGTTTGAGAGTGACTGTGTGACACATAGAGAGTGAATGTGATACAGCGTGAGACATAGAGTGTGAGAGAGGTTTGCAGGTTTCCTCTGTATGGGGATGAGCGATGCTCCAATGCCTCACCTTTGCTGCTAATATGCTGTGGTGGTGGTGGGGGGGGGGGGGGGGGGGGGTTCACTGACAGAGAGAGTGTGTGTGTGTGAAAGAGAGAGGTTTGCAGGTTTGCTCTGTATGGGGATCAGAGATGCGCCAATGCCTCACCTTTGGTGCTAATATGCTGTGGGGTGGGGGGGAGTTTGGCTGACAGAGAGAGAGTGTGTATGTGTGTGAAAGACAGAGGTTTGCAGGTTTGCTCTGTATGGGGATCAGGGATGCTCCCATGCCTCACCTTTGCTGCTAATAGCTGGGGGGGGGGGGGGGGTTGACTGACAGAGAGAGTGCCTGCTTGAGCTGTTTCATTGCCCCAGGGCACTGCTTCTGTGCCAGTCAAGCTGCCTGAGACTGTTGTGGATTGCTTTATCTCTCCTGCTGCTGTGTTTCTTTCCTTCTCTTGACATTAGCTGTTCTCCGAGGGTGGGGCTGTGAGAGCGAGTGCGATTCCGTGGATCGTGTTGCTTTCTTGTGGTTGGTTAGTGTCGATGCTGACGTACCAGGAAGTGCACGAATGCCTCAAGGTTTTTGTCCACGCAGTCAGCAGCCAGCTTCAGAACGTTGGAGGTTCTTTTTATTATATAGGATCATTTGATGGAGTGTAACCTAGATGTATTGCATGACAGCATTTTGAGATTTGGCTCATATTATTTCAATGGGGAATTGCCTTACAAGACTGCAGAGTAGAATGTGGTTCCTTTAAGTCTCTCTTCTTGTAGTTTGCAAATAAAACACGTCTGAGTGGCGCTAATATACTAAAGTTCAAAACGTTCATTTTAAACAAATAAATAGCCTTTTGAGCAGGCTTTCTAGCAAATGCAGTGCACTGTCATATAGAAGACCTGATTTCAGTTCCTGTGTCAAGTGCATTCCTGGGCAGACTGACAAGGGTTAGAAAGCAGTATTCACAACTTCTGGGGAATAGTTTTCACCATCTCTTAGCAGTGACAACTAGTGGTCAAACTTATTATCAAGCAGCCTGCTAATGAGTAACAGGGTTCCAGAGGAAACTGCAGTTTTGTACACCTGGTAGAAACTATTGCAATTATTATGTTAAGTGCAAATATAAAAAGCCTTCAGGTGATAGTGAACGAAGGCACATAGAGCCGTAACCCTCAATAGAAGCCAATTTCGATTGACCTGGAATCTAAAAACTTACACACACAAAAAAAACCTCAAACATTTTTTCCTCTTAGCTAACTCCATCCTTGCTTTGTCATTTAGGAAAAGCAGATTCAAGGTGAAAGTACAGATTGCAAATCTTGTTCATAATTCAGTTATTCACCTGTGAGTATGGCTTATTAGACAACAGTTAAGACATACTCAAGAAATTGGGTAATGTCTGAGAACAAGGTTTTGTCAGTAATGGTCATTTTCATATTTTTCTGTATTATGATCTCATTAGTCTGCTAAGTCTGGGATGAATACCCATATTGAGTTTAATTTGTGAACACATATTTATTTATTTATTTATTTATCCTTCCATCCAAAATTGTTTTAGCCTTTCTGTAGGCTTTTTATTTTAATCATTTTATGCCTGTGAATTGTAATATAGTTTTATAAAAAATTGTAGTGCAGTTCACAATTGAAAGAAATACTCATGAGCAATATGTTTTTGCCAATTTAAGTAGACCAGTAGTGCATAAGGGGTTATTTCAGTGGTTCCCAAACCTAGTCCTGGAGACACCCCAACCAGTCAGGTTTTCAGGATGTACAAAATTAATATTCATGAGAGAGAGTTGCATGTAGTGGAGGCAATGCATGTAAATCTCTCTCATGAATATTCCTTGAAATCAATAACACTGGGTGTAATTATCTAGTTACACTGATAATAATTGCTCACACAGTTACTATGACTTATTTGTAACAATTCTTATACTTTTTATTGAAAATTATATTCTTGTGCATTACAAATTTATATAAACAATTGTGTACATGGAACCCCTACCCATATGTTTCCCATGTAAACCTATTACTATCCACCATTCATTACTCCATTCAAATTACACACCTCATCTAATTAATTTAAAGCAATTCTCCTTCAAGATTATAAATGTCAGACTGTTCTGAGAATAACTATATTGTTTCACTCATTATAAAATTCCAACCAAATGAACATTTCCCATCTAGCGATTTTGATACTCCTATACATTCTGAACCATATTCCCTTGTTCAAGAATAATAATATATTGTATCGTTCAAGAATAGATATGTCCAAAGGTTAGATGTCATGAAATATCAAAGAATGGAAACCTACTTGAAACTGACAACCCGCCAAAAACCCCTGCTTAATACCTGGAAAAAAATTACAGTGATGAGGCCTTTCATAATTCAATACTGCATTATTATAATCTTTGTATATATGAAGTACCACACAATGCAACCAAATGTAGCTTCAGGAAAGCATGACAAAGTATGTTGGCAGAATTTTGTTTTCATTTCTAAAGAACCAGGAGTCCCAGAGTAAAGTTGAACCTAACTTTATTTGTTGTATTAATAAAGTTAGGCTCAACTTTACTCAGGGACTCCTGGTTCTTTACCCACTGCCTTGTTGTATTGTGATTATCCGTGGGACTTCGTTGAGTTCTCCACATGTGTGGATTCTCTACTTTCATTTCTAAAGGACTTTAAGGGTTTTATCCATAAAGAGACATATCTTATAGATAACTGATCAGTTTGACATTCGCATGTGAAGGACAATTTTATAAATTGGCGCCTAAAGATAGGTCCCAGTTGTGCATGCGAGTTACAGAATAATAGCACTTATGCACATGGTGGCTGCCACTAATTGGCAATTATGCACATTGTGTACAAATGTAGTCAATATTTTGTAACATATAGGCCAACGCCGCTTAGCACATAAGTGCAAAGGGGCATAAACATGAGCAGAGTATGGTAGGTCATGGGTATGTCTCTGGATTACACATGTAACTTATAGAATGCGATAAGTTATGTGCTCTTCCGGACACAACTGCTATTGACTCAATGTAACTGTTGGCGCCTAAAATGCCAGCTTAGGCTAGTATTCTATAACCGTTTTTTTTGGAACCTTTACTATTCTGTGCATTAGTAAGAGAACTTTCAATTTCAGTTGTTAACAGTATGGAACCAGGCAATGCCACACAACTACCAGTGTTGATATTCAGATCTGCTGATCTAGTGGTATAGTTTCTGATGAGATAGAAAATATCTAAGATCATAGTGCTCACAGCCAGAGAAACGATTGGCCTTAGAAAATTAAGTTGGGAAAAATATATAAAAGGGTTAGTTTGACATTTTTGTTTTCTAAATGCCACATTTGTGACATTCATTTAAGGTTGAGGACTTCTGTTGTGGTGCAGGCTGCAGCACTGGGCACCATGGCAGGAAAGGCTACATAGTTCAAGCTTGCTTCCACTGAGATTCTCTGGTATTGGGCATACCACAGAGAAAATGTATTCACTGCTGGGGAGGGTGGGAAAATGGCTCTCAATCCTGTATTGACATCCGTGAGCTTGAGCAGTGGCACTCAGTTGAACAACTTCAGTTCTCGAATGTTACAAGCTGGTCAAGTTTTTAACATATACTGATTATGCAAAAGACACATTTCCATGTACAGTACTTCCTTTATTGTAAGCAAATATATCTCATTTGTATCTTTTAGTTTGAATGCCCTAAAAACCTGACTGTCGTGATACTTGAGGACCAGATTTGCCTACCCCTGGTCTAGAAAGATTCTTCCACCCTGCCTGTTTGTTGAAGGGTTCTTTACATCACCTGAGTATGTTGTCAGTGGTAAGGGAAGTGGAGAAGGGATGGGAAGTTTTAATAAGGCAAAAATAGTAGATTTAACTAGACATAGAAACAGAGAAAATGATATGTAAAGACCATAAGGTCGATCTTGTCTGTTATTTACACCGTCCATTCAGTTCTATAATCTTTCATTCATATCATCTATTCATCTCACGCTTTCTCAAATTGGGGCAGCTCCCATCTCCCCCACCTTCATGCATCCACCGCACTTTCAATAAAGAATGTTCTTTAGATCCATACTTCACAGTACTCTTTCGAAGGCATACATAGCCAATCAGGATTTCAGGATCACTATGATAAAGATGCATGAAAAATCTGCATATATTGGAGGCCCATTTGATTCAGATCTTTGTGTAATACGTATTCATTTTGGTAATCCTGAAAACCCAACTGGGTTAAGTCTCATTCCAGGAGATAGCTGAAAGAAAAGCACTGCCCTTAGATTACTCCAGGGTCTACCCCTTTTCATCCACATCTTATGTCCCCTTTTTTCAGAGTTTTTCTTTTTTTTTAAGAGGCCTGCCTCCTATACAATTATGTCCTCTGTATTATCTCCCCTGTCCTGCCTCTTTTTAAGATATACATAATTAAGTCTTTATGTT
Source organism: Microcaecilia unicolor (assembly GCF_901765095.1). Classification (NCBI taxonomy): domain Eukaryota; kingdom Metazoa; phylum Chordata; class Amphibia; order Gymnophiona; family Siphonopidae; genus Microcaecilia; species Microcaecilia unicolor. The sequence continues at coordinate 45,311,741 of NC_044040.1, read as the reverse complement.
CCTGCATGCTTTGTGAAGGAGATCATTGACCATTTTGGTAACCACCCATCTGGTTTTTATTCTTTGGAAGTACAGTCTCCAGAATTACATATAGCAGTGGTTCACAAGCCAGGTCCTGGAGGCACCCCAGCCAATCAGGATTTCAGATTATCCACAATGAGTAATCATGAGAGAGATTTGCTTTCTTCCTCAGTGTGCTCTGTTTACCTTGTTCCTTTGTTGCCTCCCACTCAGCCAGTTTCTAACCTCCTCACTTTAGATGTGTGTTCTCTTCCATTTGCTTTTTTTTTCCTGACAACTTTAACCAACTTCTCTTAATATTTTCCTGACATTTGTGCTTGTCTTCCTCTCTCTTTGATCTCTTGCATTTTATTAGCGTTAATCTTTTTTACTTGTTAGAAAACAAGCATCTTTTTTCATTTATTTTCTTTTCATTGCAGAGAGGTTTGTTGACCTAGCAATATCTTTCAGTTTTGTCCACTGCTTTTCTACTTCCTCTAGATATTCCCATACAGTAATAACTCCTTGAGTTACTCCAGCATCTTCACAGAATTAATTTTACTGCACTTTAGGGCCCTCACTTTAGAATGTGCCTGCATTGCCTGTGCTCTAATACTAAATCACATTATTCGGTGGTCACAGGATCACTACAGCATCAGAAAAGGTCTCCTCATATGTAAACATTAGGCCCCCTACCATGTGTGTGTTTTTTCTAGTTGCTGGAGCACTTCTTCCTGTAAGGAACCCAGGATCATCATCATCATCTGATAGAAAATTGGCTCTTTGATTACATACTGCTTTTATATATGGGCAGTTTTATTTTAGCAGCATCTGTTCCATACCTCATAGGTACATGCAAATATTCAAGAAATTACAGTCATAGAGCATGAGGCATTAAGACCGATGTTGCATAGGCTGTTGAGATGTCCAAATCGGGATGTACTCCGTTCACCCTGTGTTTTAGAAAAGGCTCCACTGAACACAGAGTTTTTTTGTAAAATAAGGATGTGCAGTAGTGCATCTGTATTTGCAGACATAAACAGTGGGAGTGGCCATTTTGCAAATACACAACAAGCACAAAAAGAGCAGCTTCAGCTTGCCAGCTTGTACATAAAAGTGATGATTTAGCAAGTTCCAGTTGAAAGTGCTGTTACTTGCATGTGTAGTGTGGCCATTTTACTAACATAACTTTTGTAAGTGTCAGAGTAACTAATAAAGTCTCAGTTTTATATATATATATATATATATATATATATATATATATATATATATATATATATATATATATATATATATATATATAAATTTGGAGGTGGAAATAAAAATGGGGATTTAGGAGAATTGCTCCCTTAATCCATGTTCATGCTCTGAACTGGTGCAAATCCCAATAGTGAAATTTGTTTTAATATATATTTTTTTATTTATTTATTAGGATTTATTTACCGCTTTTTTTGAAAGAATTCACTCAAGGCGGTGTACAGTAGGAATAAATCAAACATAAGCAATAGACATTACAGCAGTAAAAATATTCAAATAACAATACAAAGTATGGTATAGTACATACAATGTCAACCTAATATGTAATAGAACATTTTTAATAGACAGCATAGGGTATAACAAAAATGGAATATATAGATGAGTAAGAGAAGTTAGAAAACAAGGTGACTAATTTAAAGCTAGGGTAGGTGTGGATCAACAAACATATATGAACATATATGAAGTATTATTTTAAGATGGCGAATGCACATATACATTTTCAGCATGCCATACCATGTCCCCTGAAATTTCTTATTCTAGGGATTCAGAAATGGTAATAATGGCTTTTTTACATCACTGTTTCCACATGTAAATACTATTATTTCCACATGTAGATGCTTGTAAAATAATCTCCATAGTCTTCTAGTAGCTCTATAGAAAAAAAGTAATAATAGTAGTAGGTTGTTACTGTGGATTGGCATCTGGTTAAAATACAAGATGTAAATAGTAGGACTAAAGGAAGCTTTTTTACTAAGTTGCATTGAGCAGCTAACGCGGGTTTGCCGTGTAGTAGACAGTAGCACAGATTTGTGCTACTGTCTCCTGTGCCAAAAAGTTACTTTTGTGGTAAACTTCCTGCATTTGCTGCTGACCACACGAGTAGGGAATCTGGGCATGCCATGGGACAGCAGAGGTGTGGTCAGCTGTGACATCACATGGGTCATTACTACATGCTAGCTGTCATGAGTGCCAATAGCGCAACTGAACTTACCACCACCTCAAGAGGAAGTGGTAAGTGCAGTTGCGCTGCTGGCAGTCCCTTAACACAGCTGCTGAAAGGTGAAGTGCCACAGCTGCACAGCCCTCAGCATTTCTGATCCCCTTCGTGACATCTCAAATCCCTTTCCTGGCTGCTATAACTGCCTCCTCCTTATCCCTACCACAACATCACCCCTGTTCTCTGACTCCATCCTCAACATCAAACCTGCCCCTCCAGACCCCGATTCTTCGCCTTCCTGGACTTACTCAGGGGTATCATCATTAGTTTAGTGGGTCCTAGGTGGCAGCAGTCACTCTCTGCTGCTGCTCGAGTTGGCACCTTCTCCAAAATGGGGCCTATGACCCCTAGCAGTAGTCTAGCAGTTTTTCTTCTAGGACATTTCTCCTTATATGGAAGTATATCCCCTAGCAGTTGTACTGTGAGACTACCACTAGGGATCATAGGCACCATTTTGGAAATGGGGCAAGGGCGGGGCTTGACGTGGATGTGATCAAGTTACTGTGTGGATGTCGTAGATGAGATTAGGAGGCAGTCTTGATATTGGAGAAGGGATTGGGGGTTTATTGCTGCAAGTGATGAGACTGGAGGGTGGCTGAGCTACCATGTCAGTTCTGTTTTATCTATTTGCAGCGGGCCTGCACTGCTGCTATCAGGCACAGTATGTACCATAGTGTCTGTGCTGTTTTAACTGACTGCTCAGTGCAGTAAATGCGGGACAAATTTGGGGCTTTGGACTTACCGCATGTTAATGTTTCTTTTAAACGTGTGGTAAGTGCAAAACTTACTGCAGCTTAGTAAAAGGTCCCCTAAAACTTCAGTTTTGCCGGTAGGGAGAGGGAAATAGTGGAGGGCCTTGGGATCTGTGCTGGGGTTGGTTTTACATATTTAATGATCTAGAAAAGAAGATAATATGTAAATCAAATTAGCAGATGACACAGAGTATTCAAAGTAATTAAATTAGACGTAAGCTTAGGGCAGTATAGGAGAAACTGGAGAACTGGGCACCTAAATGGCAGATAAAATTTAATGTGCATGAGTGTTACGTAATGGATAAAGCACTCCTAACTGTAGGTACACAATGTCACTTTCCATACTAGCAGTCCCAGGAAAGAATGTTGGATTCATTGTAAAAGCATCAATTCACTGTGCAGTGGCAGTCAAAAACGAAAATAGAATGTTAGGAAGGATTCAGAATGGAATGGAAAATAATTCATAGAATATCATAATGCCTCTGTATAAATCCATGGTGTTGCTGTACTTCTGGGTGCCCCATCTCAAAACAGATATAGAAGAACTATAAAACACAGAAATATGAGAAACTGCTAAGGGATGGAAGGTTGCTTTCTGAAGGAACAACTAACGATTAGGACTCTTCAGTTTTGAGAAGAGCTGACTGAATTGTGTATATGCTAGAAATATACTTCCATGGGCTCTGGACTGCTTCTAAATAGATATTTCCCCAGCCTGGAAGATCTCTTGAATCCTTGGAAGAAGGCACAGACTACACTGAAAGGACAACTTTTCCTGAAGAAGCCCGTTGTTATAGGCAAAATGGGTTGGAAGACTCTTGAGTTCTGAAAGGCTTTAATTCTCAGTTTTGGGGTCTCAAGTTTACATATTTGGAAAATCTACATTTGTTTGCCCTCATGTGCAAGTATGTTTTTTTTTCTTCGGAGTATTTTTATGGGTGTGGGCATTGACTCTCTACCCTGAAAAATTCAAGACAAGCTTTAAAAAAAAATATATTGGTAGGAGGTCTGCCTTTGTCTTTGTTTCCATGGTGGTACCTCTTTCATCTCCTTTTTTTCCCCCCTCTCTTTGGAGATAGTTTTTATGAACAATCAGCAAGTAGGTTTTGTAATGTAACTATAATAGCAATGAAGAATTTGACTGTTTTGAAATATTACAATTGATATAAATTAAGCTGGAGGATTTTTTCCTTTTGGATATTCTTATGGCACATCAGTTCCGCCCATGCTACGAAAGTGTTGCTACCACCTGATCCCAGCAGCTCCCGCAAGGGAGGAGGGGTGCTTTCCGTTTAGCAAGGTTCTGGTCCTTTAGTCCTGTCACCAAGACCCTGAAGCAGCAGCGTGAAACGCTGGCCACCATTGGTTTGGGGCAAGGGTTGAAGATAACACGGCACAGCACATGATCCCGTAGTGCTGACAACAAAATACAGACTTTAAAAGATAAGTGTCTGTACGATACTACCATTTTGGCATTTGGCGTATATATATGCTTGCTGTCCCTCTGGTGAAGCATTTTCGTATCAAGTGACTACATTAAGCGGGAGTGAATGTATTTGAGAGAAATATAAAAATACATAATATAAAAAGAACAAAATAAAATTAAAAAGAGAGGTTTTTGATGAGTCTGAAGTTGACCATAAGCGGAAGGTCTTTTTTTCAGTCGATGAAGAGAAGATCATATGGATCTGTTGAGCTCTGGTAAACTTTGATTATCTATGAACTCTTTGAGGCCTTTTTTCTTCTTGGTTTGAATCTCAGTATCCGTAGACAGTGGGAGTAACACTGTCATTTATATAACCTAATCCGGACATTTTCGGTTTGTGGAAGTTTTTGTACACTGTACTCTTGCAAGTTTTTTTTCCACACCTCACCAGTTTCAGGTTTTAGTGGACAATATTAAAAATCACAGGCAAACTGAGCATTATTACAGCCGAAGCGTGAGTCTTGCTTGCAACAAGAAGTGAGGGGACAGCAGAAGAATCTCTGAGAGAGATTTTGATTGAAACACAGCTAGCAAAGTACCTTTCTTAGTTGTGATATCTTGAGAGGATTCAAGGAATTTAGAGACATCCAGGCTATCTGGAAAATTAATAGAATCAAAAGCTCCCTCCTGATTGATAAGTTTGAAACTCCTTGGCAAATAGTTAAATATGGCTAACTACATATGGATCCCAAGAATATTGTAAAACATTTTTCAAATAGATTTTAAACAACTCAGTAGGAGCTAGATAATGTTTTAGGAAAATTTTAAACTTTCTTAAAAGGCAAGCTGCAACAGTAATTCCAACACTTAAATGCAGATGTAAATGGTCAAACAGCTAAAACAAATGAAAAGCATATTTTTTTTAATTTATAGACAAGCAAGCCGATCCAATTCATTTTTCAAACCATGTGGGTTAACAGTGTTGAATTCAAATATCATCTCTGCTCAGTCTTTATCAATAATTTATCTATGCCACCTCCTCTCCAAGGAATGACTGGTCTATGTAACACAAAAAAATTGAAATCTTCAATTTCATCTTTACAGAGTGTTCAACTAATTGTTTATCCATAATCTTTCTCTTTATAGCACTACTGTGTTCTATCAATCTTTTATTCAAAGCTTGTTTGGTCTTTCCAATGTATATGAGGTTACAAGGGCAAAAACAAGCATAAATTATTTTCTGTTTTACAGTTTAAAAAATGTTTTCATATATACCATTTGCCAGTAACTTGGTGTTCAAAAGATCTAACAATTTTATTAACACAACACACACAGCAGTTTTCACATAGGTAATGTCCCTGCAGAACGGTCATCCTAAAATCAGAGTTCTTACCAAATGTTGATGGAACCAAAATGTCCTTCAGATTCCTACTTTTCTTATATGATACCATTAACTTTTTATCAGAGAAGGTCTCAATTGATTGGACCAAATACCAATATTTTCTCAAAATACCAACAATGTCATAGGATAAATTATTAAACTTCCCAATGTCTGTGCTCTGATTGTGGCTGGACAGCTAGGCCAGTGCTGGGCAGACTTCGGTCTGTGCCCTTATCGTGGCTGGACAGATGTGGATGGGCTGGAGTGGGGCTTCAATGACAACTTCAGAAGTTGGAGAACAAGGACAGTGCCAGACAGACTTCTATGGTCTATGCCCTGAAAATGGCAAGGACAAATCAAGATCAAGTATATATATATATATATATATATATATATATATATATATATATATATATATATATATATATATATATATATGTAGTATCACATCATACCTTACGCAATGAGTTTATCTTGTTGGGCAGACTGGATAGACTGTATGGGTCTTTATCTGCCATCATCTACTATGTTAGTAGGTTACTCTAAACTACACACTACTTTGTTTTTTACATACTTCTCTATCCTTAAGTCTCAAGTCTCGCTCTCCTATGGCCTTTGTTAATATATTTCATAGGCTACCTATCTCACAAAATCTCAACTTAAGATTCCCCACTTATGTCTCATATGTAGCATAATCAGAACATACCCTTTTGGCTCTTAAAATCTGATTGTAAGGCAAATTTCTTTTTTAGACTCTACTGTGTCAACTCTCATAATGTAGAAGCTTATTTTATATCAATCAGTTTTCTATAAATGTCAATGACCCATTTACCATTCTTCTTAATAATTAGGATATCTAAAAATGCCATCCTGTCTGTGCTATATTTCAATTGAAACTTCAAATTCATATTCAGTCATAAAAAGATAAAAGATCCCTTGATGTTTGGATGGAAGACTGACTTTTTGTTCATGGATACTGCACCTCTACTGCAGCGTTGAAAATGCTGCCAGTGTGTTACATTTTTTCCCTTCAACTTCAGTGAAGTAAAAAGCCTTTTTGAGATTCTTATGACAATGTATTAATAACTGGATATTTATGCACTGAGGGTTTGATAATTTTTAGTGGAGTTTTCTGGGACCAGTGATGTGTGTGTGTGTTTTTTTGGTTTTTTTTGCTTGATCTTTAATCATCACTGACTTCCTATTGTACACTAAGGTCCTTTTTCTTCACTAAAAATAGTGTGGTGTTTATGCCTGAAATTAAGAAGGGACATTGTATATGCAACTCATGGCATGAGAGAAGGATTTATGTTTGACTTTTTAAATTTTTCCTTCGCTTACTCTGAACTTCTACATTTCTTTGAGTGATTTCAGAACAGGGGCTATTTACACATTTTGAAGCTAACTATATACAAATGACAAGGGGGGCGTGGGGAGAGGGTGTGTCCTGGGTGGACCTACAGTACAGACATGGATTCACCATTGAATCAACATCTATACTGAAAATAAGAGATGTCAGTATTCATAGCTTCACCAAGTCACATATAAGTGCCTGCTGGAAGGGGCAACTGTAAACCCAATGTCTGGAACTCCCTGATGTCCACCCCTCCCTCTATAGAAGCCCACCCAAGTGTGTGGGCAACTACCCACCACATTTCATCCCTCCCTCTTCCTCTTGAAGGTCAAATCTTCATAGAAGCAGCCTCCCCCCCACTCCCAATCAACCTCCTTGGCTTACCAGGAGTCACTGGAGTCTCTGTTAATGCCACCAAGACTTCTGGTGGTACCATTGTGGTATTACTGCTAGGGGTCAGGCATCCATATATGGGCATCACTATATGGGGGAGGGGAAAGGGAAATGGGACGACATACTGCCTTTCTGTGTTTTGCAAGTACATTCAAAGCGGTTTATTTAGTATCAATACAGGTACTTATTTGTACCTGCGGCAATGCAGGGTTAAGTGACTACTCTTTGTAATATTTTTCCTCTTGACATATTGAGACCTCATTTAAGAAATTCAAATCTGCACAAACAATATACAATTTATGCAAGCATATCTTCCCAATTAGAACATTGTCAGTTCCGCCTTATTACTCAGACCTGTCTACAGCATCTGACGTTGAGTTGTCATGTTTCCTTTCCCTCCTCCTGTCTGTTATTTTTTGTTAATATATTTTTTGATTTTGGATTGAGCATTAGGTTGGTTCCGAAGTCTTTCTCCTATATTTGCTTTTCAAATTGTAAACCGCTTAGATTTTTATTTGATAGGTTGTATATCAAATAAAGGTGAAATTAAAGGAATCCATCCTTTATGATGACAGGTTTAGCTGGGATTTAAGTTGCCTTCCGGAGAGTTTCAAGTTTTTAATAGTGCTTGATTTTCCACCTTTTATGGTGAGAGAGAGAGTTATTTTGAAAGATCCTGTTCAGTCTGTTTGCAAGTATGTGTCCTTAAATTTCCATCCATTTTTAAATGATTCTTTCCAAAAGTTGGTGAAAAAGGCAAGTCCACTTTCACCAGCCTTTACTAACAATGCAGTGTAAGGTTTTAAGATAGCATTTTTTGTTGCCTTTTCAGCAAAATGTAAATACAAAGCAGCTTGCAATAATAGACTAAAACCACAATATACATAAAACACACAAAAAATAGTAATAAGGAAAAAAATACTTTAAAACACCACTCTGTTGAACTGTGCAATATTATCTTTTTTATGAGGGTGAGTAGTGTTTGGTTGAGGATTCAGAATAGTGAATTCAACCTTTCATAACCAACTCGTGGCATAGCTAGAATATGGTGTAATACAATAGGGCTGGGCACTTGTGTCTTTTTCTAAACAGAGGGACATAAAAAGTAAACAAACTTTTATTTTTGATCATTTCTATGGTGTTATTCATGCCATTTGCAAAAAGCACACAGTGAAAAGAAAAAAAAAGTAACCAAATGATAACATGAATCAAAATCAAAGGAAACGGAGGAGCAGGATAAAATATTTTTGTATTCATATCCCACTTTACACACATTGTTGCTCTCTCAATAATGGTATGGATCTTATCTGATAGTAATGTTTCAGCTATACTCATTGTAATGGTTTGTGTTATTGACTTTACTGCACATGATCTTGAGCACTTTGTGTTTTTATTTCCTGTAGTCATAAAAGGCAAATCATTTTATAAATCAGTTGATTTATAATTGCAAAAACATGTATAGATTTGTTTTGTCTTTGGGGTTAAAATAATCATCTTCATCATCTTTGAGTACCAACTAAGCCTAACCTACTGTTACAAGAGATCTAGAAGGCTTAGTGTTTGCTACAAGCATGGCAGTAATCTTTGGTTCGCATTATTTTTTTTTTACTGTAGTCCCCATATTCAGGTGTGGAAATTTAAAAAATGTAGACACCAAATAAAAATATTTAAAACCCAGGGAAAATGTGTATTTCTTTCTTTTTCCCGCATGGTTTTTTCTCTTTTTTTTTTTTTTTGTTGTTGTTGTTGCTATTCTTATTTTGTAGACTTTGGAGCACATTTTCAAAAGAGAAAAACGTCCAAAAAATTGCATAAACCTGCATGGAGTGGAGGAGTGGCCTAGTGGTTAGGGTGGTGGACTTTGGTCCTGGGGAACTGAGGAACTGAGTTCGATTCCCACTTCAGGCACAGGCAGCTCCTTGTGACTCTGGGCAAGTCACTTAACCATCCATTGCCCCATGTAAGCTGCATTGAGCCTGCCATGAGTGGGAAAGCGCGGGGTACAAATGTAACAAAAAATAAAAAAAAATGTGGACGTTTTTCTCACGTATTTTCAAAACCACTTTTTTCTACTTTTTTCTTTGAAGTCCGTCAGAAGTGTGTTCAAATCACAAGGGGGTGTGTCATGGGCGTGTTAAGGGCGGGATCTGGGCATTCCTAACTTTTGGACATTTTTTAACCATAATGGAACAAAACAAAACCGTCCAGGACTAAAACTAATACGTTTTGAGCTAGACATTTTTTTATAATGAATAAGGCACTAAAAGGTGCCCTAAATGACCACATGACCACTGGAGGAAATTGAGGATGACCTCCCCTAACTCCTCCAGTGGTCACTGACCACCTCCCACCCCCCAAAAAATGTGATTAAGAACATTACTTGCCAGCCTCTATGCCAGTCTCAGATGTTATACTCGGGTCCATTAGAACAGCATGCGGGTCCCTGGAGTAATCTAGTGGTAGGTGCAGTGCACTGCAGACAGGTGGACCCAGGCTCCTACCTCCCCCAACCTGTTACACTTGTGGAGGAAACTGAGCTCTCCAAAACTCACCAGAAACCCACTGTATCCACATATAGGTGCCCCCTTCACCCATAAGGGCTATGGCAGCGGTATACAGTTGGGGGTTATGGGTTTTGGGGGGGCTCAGCAGACAAGGTAAGGGATCAATGGTGAGATGTGTACCTGGGAGCATTTTATGAAGTCCACTGCAGTGCCCCCTAGGGATGTCAGGGGGACCAGTCTACTTAAAATTCTGGCACCTCCTACATCCTAATGGCTTGATTTTATGCGTTTTGCACTTGGACGTTTTTTTTTCAAAAATGCATCAAAACAATAAAATGCCCAAATCACAAAGCACTTTGATCAAAACAGTATTTTTTTTTTTTTTTTTTTTTTGGGGGGGGGGGGGGGGGGAAGACATTTTTCTTTTTTTTAAATGACCTTCTTTCCTATTTAAATTTTGGACGTTTTTTTGCAAAACCTCTAAAGTCGGACTTAGATGTCATATCGAAAATGCCCCTCTTTGTTTCTTATTTGTTCTTTTCATTGTCAAATTGAAGAGTTGAATCAGCCACACAAGTAGGTGGTGTCCTCTGATGTTGGGAAAGAACAGGTGTCCCAGAGCTCATAACTATAGTAATTTTGAATACAGCACTTCCCATACACAGCAGTCCTCTTGCTTGCCACCAAGATAAATCAAAGTCTGCATCAGTAGAAAGCATATTTGAAGTATAGCTTTGAGATCCATGCGCCTTATAATAACTTTCACATTACTGATTGGACTGCCTTCCATAGGCAACAGTGCCTTCAGTCAAGCAATGATGACAGTCTGACTATATTTATTAGGATTTATTTATTGCCTTTTTGAAGATACAGCAAAAACAATCTGGATATAGGTAATAGACAATTTCAGCAGAAAAAAAATATTTAACATATTATTGCAAAGTATGCTACTTTCAGTGCCAACAAAATAAAACATTGTACTAGATAGCCTAGTGTGTAAGCAGAGGTGGAACATATAAATAGTTCCCTTATTCTCTAACTCCTGTTAATGTAACTTAGTTTCACCTGAATTCAGAAAGGTGCACAAATATGATTTCAGCTGTAGTACGAGTTCTCCCACAGTATATGTGGCTGGTGTTAGTCCTTGTGCATGACTAGCGAGTTAGTTACTTCTTCCATTAAAGGCTTCCGAGACACTTTTACCTGCTTCCTGAAGTAGAGATCTACTTGTGTTGAGCAGAAAAACTGTACAACTCACATAAATGTATCAATTGATTATTTCTTTAACAAGAGGATGATTCTCAGATATTGAAGTAATTTTGAGCTTGGAAGTCATCCGTTGGTGTGATTCATTCAGTCATGCTTGAAACAGAAAATAGCAAATTTGATGACCTGTAACAAGTATTCTCTATAGGCAGCAGGATTAATTGGAGACCATCCTTTCCAAAAGCTGCCTGTAAGCTTTAAACTAACTGAGGAGAGACTGCTGTGTGCCAAAAGGGTAATTCATCTTTAGAACTTTACTCAGGGAAATCTGTTTTGTCCTGCTGTTATCAAATGACATCTACTTGTGTGTGGTTTATTCACCTGTCTATATAGAACATCTGTTACAAGTAAGTAACTTTACCCTTTAGCATTTTAAAGTATACATTTTAATAGTTTATAATAAATGTAATTGTTCCTACTTTTGCTTGCAGCGATGTACAAATCTATACATAAAAATTGCTATTTAAAAAAATCATAACCAAACCCACCCTAACATTTCTATTATTTAGCTACCTCTAATGTCCCCTCCCCCTTCACCACCTCTCCAGAAACACAACATTTTACCCCAGTAGCAAAGTACTGTAACCTTTTAATAGGATAAATTTTCAATTCCTGTTCCCTCAGCCAAAAGCCTCTTGGAACATCTGTGCTCTTTTCAGAATATATATTGAAGATTGCATATGTATAAGAGAGATCTGCATACAATGGGTCTTCATTGTGATAACCCTGAAAATTTGACTGGTTAGCTGTGTCTCCAGGAAGAGGGTTGAGAAGTGCTACCTTAATTGGAGCTTGCATTTTAAGCCTCAAAAGTATTGGCAGTCAGTGTAATTGTTTTATCAGTGGTGTTACATAATCGCTAGGGTATAGTCTCCCCTTCCCCCTCATTAAAAGGCTAATAAAGGGTCAAAGATCATGGATGTGATATACTGCTTTTCTGTGGTACAACCAAAGTGGTTTATATTTATTATATGCAGATGCCATATTTTGTAACTACTGATGCCTTTTTAATTTAACTTTTGCTAGATTAATATATAGCACGTTCTAGTAGTCCATTCTGGTAAACATTAAGGCATGTACAACTGTGGCCAGATTTCTAAAATGAGGTAGGAATATACCTACGAAGCCATTCAAAACCTGCTTTAATCACTATGGTAATCTAATGAGTAAAGCACAATTCTCATCCAACCAAATATCTAATTTTGGACTGAATATTAATTACTTCCCCCTCTGGTAAAATTTGAAAATGTAGGTGAGGATAATTAGTGTCTACCCACAGTGCTTCACTTTTCTTTACAATAATCAAAGATTCTCTATGTATGGCTATCATCTACCAATTTTATCTCTTGTAATCTATCAATTTCGATCAGCGCCACCAGTTGAATTTGATGTGGTCTACGTAGCAGTGAACCACACAAAAAAAGCAGCTTCTCTTGCAACTTTAGACTGGAATCATAAAAATGTTAATTAGGGAGATATACTGATATAACTACACAGTGCTATTCTGTGAATCTGACCTAGACTGCCCAATCATTACATCCATCCCCACAGACGAGAGGTAAATACAAGACCTAGCCACCAAAGCCAACCTTCTGTAGTTGCTCTAAGAGCATGATTTACCATGTCAAAAGCTGCTGACAGGTCAGAACAGATCCCTAGTTCAAAGGTATTAAGTACAGATCCTCCTTTGCAACCAATTTTTCTTTTTGGGTAGCCAGCTTTGGAACGCTCTACCAAGACCCATTTGAACAATCAACGGCCATTTGCCCTTCAGGAAAGCATTGAAGACCCATCTCTTCAAGAAAGCCTACTCACATGATTCTGTATCGACGATTGTTATACACTGACCATGTCTCCCATACCCATATGCTACCACCTATCTTTTTCCTTTCCATCCTCCCTATGCCTACTCCCTAACGTTCATTTCCTTCTATACTCAATCCCTCCTATGCTCAATTTACTCATCAGTTTACCCCTTTATTATTATGTTTACTACAATTTGTATAATCTTCTTAAAGTCTTTGTAACTCTGTTTATTTGTTTATTTATTTATTGCATTTGTATCCCACATTTTCCCACCTCTTTGCAGGCTCAATGTGGCTTACAATACATCATGAATTTAAGTGGGAGCCAATGTAGTTTTTCTCATAGAGGTACTATGTTACTATGTAAGCCGCATTGAGCCTGCTATGTGTGGGAAAGTGCGGGGTACAAATGTAATAAATATTAATAAATTAATATTTTAATTACTAGGCAGGTCTTAATTTATTGTTAAGTATTCCTAAATGCTCTCCAATACTCTATAAACCTGATACAAAGCAGATATTGGGGTCCAGGTAAGACTGTGTTCTGAGTGAATGTGTATTATATTAGATATAAAGTGTATTATATAATAACAAAAAAAATATGGGGGGGGGGGTGGATGTAAGCTTCAACCACAGAAGCAATCGTGTTATTTTAAGCCATATTATATGGTGTCTGTAGTGTATTTCCCCATTTACTTCACCAAAACTCCAGAACAGGGAATCCGTGCACAATATTGATCTCATCTTCCCTACTAATTTTACAACCTTATCTTTATGTAAAAGGTGAGACTCAGCCCAAGCCTCTCCCTCACGTTTTTTCCTCTAATTCCATTGTTCTCACTCTATTTTTAAAACAAAAACACACTATCCACGTTTCTGAAATTTTGTGTTTCCTGATTAATATAATCTGTTTTTTATAAGCCTTATTTGATCCCTATATTCTTTCATCACTCTTCCAATCCCTTAAAGACTCATCAGGCCTGTCTTACTGCCACTTCCCTCTGCTTCACAGACAATCTTTTCTTGTTCTTCTTCTTCTTCTTTTTTTTCTTTTCTTTTCCTGCAGACTTGATGATAACCAAATTTTCTCTTGTTTTCTACCCACCACTGTTTCTTTTGTTGGTGCCAACTTATCCAAGGCTTCCTGAATATCTTAAATGTTACATCTCTGCCATGTCTGCTTAAGTCATATGTTCGCCATCTCCAGAATATAGTCTACTAACTCCAATAACGTATTGTGGTCCAGATATTCAGCATTCCTTACCCATTTTGTTCTCGCATTCCCATTGTTCTAAGACACTAATTCATTATCCTGCAAATTCTATATAGTAGGCGACTAGAGTTGCTCACGCATATCTAGGCATATTCTGATTTTCACACGCAACTCGATTAACAAGCCACTGAGCACTGATAAATGGATGTTAACAAGCAATTATTGGTGCTAATTAGAATTTACATGCACTACTCGCAAAGTGTTCTGTAAAATAGTCCGTGCAAATTCTACCACGCAAATCTCAAAAGTGGGCATGGCCACAGCACGGGCAAGTCATGGGCATTCCTAAAATATAAATACTGTGTTATACAATAACCCATTCCACCTAAAGTTAGGTGTTTGCATTTACTCTAACTTTTCATTGGCTGTGTCTACATTTTAGTTATGTGGATGGCGCTACGTGTATTCTGTAAATCGTGCCTAACTTTAGGTGCAATTTGTAGAATACATGTAGGTGTGTTTTCCATCCATGCCGATTTTTTTTCAATGCCAGTTATAGAATCAGGCCCTGCCTGTCCAAGGAACAAAATACATCCTGAAATCCTTTAAATCTCCTACACCCAGCTTATTGTCAGTTTAAAAAAATTCATTGTATATTTCTCATTATAAGTAGGAACACCTGCTCAAACCTGAGAACTCAAATATATATATATATATATAATGTAATTTAGGGGCTCATTTTCAAAACAGGAAAACATCCAAAAAGTGGCACAAAGCAGCCGATGGACATTTTCTTTGCCAAATGTCCAAATCGTTATTTTTGAAACCCATTTTTAAGACTGTTTTTTATGCAGTTTGTATGCAGTGCATCTAAATCACGAGGGGGCCGTGTTGGAAGCCTGTTGGGGGGCAGGATTTGAGCATTCCCAAAACTTGGATGTTTTTCTGCCATAATGGAACAAAACAAAACTGTCCGATGCTAAAAGTTAAGAATGTTTTGTCTAGAACTGTTTCAGCTAAGTAGCAAACAGGTTGCCTAAATGGCAAGGTGACCACTGAGGGATTAAGGCACGACCCCCCCTCCCACCCCCTAAAAAAACAGTACATACCAACATCTATAACAGCTTCAGATGTTATAGCCAGTCCTATTAGAGCAGCAAACAGGTCCCTGGAGTAGCCTAGTGGTTGGTATAGTAGACTGTAGAGAAGGGTACCCAGGCTCCTATCCCACTCTGTTAACACTTGTGGTAGAAAGTGTGAACCCTCCAAAACCCACCAAAAAACCTACTGTACCCACATACAGTAACATAGTAAGTCACAGCAGATGAAGACCTGAATGGTCCATCCCTCCTGCCCAGCTGTCTCACTCATTATCAATTCATGATTAAATCAACAATGAATATGATGCAAAATACTTGGTCATGGTCTTTCCTTGGCATTTCTGGGACATAAACCATAGAAGCCCACCCGGCCCTGTCCTTACATTCAACTACTGGAGTTGCTATTGAAGCCCACTCCAGTTTATCCATCTTGTCATTTGCAGGACACAGACTGTAAAAGTCTGCCTAGCAATGTTTTAGGGTTCCAGCCCTGAAGTAGCTGTCAAAACCTTTTCCAGTCCATCCTAAATTGGATTGCCATATATGAGACAGACCGTACAAGTCTGCCTGGCACCGGCCCTAGTTCATCACAGCCGATGCAGGTCTTCACTGGGGATACCGGTGCCAGAAATGGTATTCGAAGCTGACGAGTCGGAGGAACTTAATGAATTCTCTGTAAACCTGGAGGATGTAATGGGGCAGTTCTACAAACTGAAGAGTAGCAAAGCTCCTGGACTGGATGGTATTCATCCCAGAGTACTGATAGAACTGAAAAATGAACTTGCGGAGCTATTGTTAGTAATATGGAATTTATCCTTAAAATCGAGCATGGTACCAGAAGATTGGAGTAAACCCGTAAAATTAATAGAGGAGATGAGATCAATATTGTGCACGGATTCCCTATTCTGGAGTTTTGGTGACGTAAATGGGGAAATACACTACAGACACCATATAATATGGCTTAAAATAACATGATTGCTTATGTGGTTGAGGCTTAGATCCACTCCCCCCATATTTTTTTGTTATTATATAATACACTTTATATCTAATATAATGCACATTCACTCACAACACAATCTTACCTAAACCCCAAAATATCTGCTTTGTATCAAGTTTATAGAGTATTGGAGAGCATTTAGGAATACTTAACAATAAATTTGATCTTGGAAAGATTTTGATACCATTATGGTTCCATGTGTAACCAACAGTCTTTCTTGTTGTTTCCTATATTTTCACCAATGTATTACAAACCATGTATTGCAGCAGTTTCTTATGTTGAGTGTACATTATGCAGCTTCATCTGGAACTCCTGCATCTTTTTTTCATAGGGCAAACAAGGGTGAACTTAATTTTGTCTTTAGATTATATACTATCTTAAAGGCCCCTTTACACCTCCTGCATAGGCAACTAGTGATTAAAACATTCAAATCATTAAATTTAATTTTGGAAAAACATACATTAAGCACTAGTATGTCTTGTGCTTTATTAAGGCATTAGCATGAATTGTATTCTCATCCAGTTCTTTTCTTAAACACTCAAACAGCACAGCCACTTATAAATGTCCATAAAAATGACATAAATCTTTTATGTCTAGATTTCTTTGGAACGTGTACATTTTAAATGTCTATATCATACACCAGTGTAGCATCAGGTATTTTAGAGATTTGTTTCATTGCAGGTTTGGCAAATGGTTTTGGAGAAGGAAATCGGGAATTAGATGTTCCTCCAGCAAGAAAAGTGGAACATCGTCGTCGGTGTGCATCAGAGTCGAGTATATCCTCAAGCAGCAGCCTACTATGTCATTCAAGGTAAAATGAAAAAAATTTAATTGAGAAAAAAAAACATTGCAGTCCGCTGTATTAAGGAAGTCTTTTTACTAAAGGTTAGCTCGAGTTATCTGCAGCAGGTCCCATTTTATTCCTATGGGCCCTGCTGCAGATAACTCGAGCTAATCTTTAGTAAGAGACCCTCTTAAGTTAATTCTACTTCAATTAAGTAATACCTTAGCATATTTGTCTGAACTAAGTTGATTTAGAGAGTTTTTATGAGCTGCATTGCCCTGTGTCTAGAGCCAGACTTTCATACAGCAAGTTATAATTATAATGTTCTATTACGTATTGTGTAGTCATTGCAAGTAGTATACCATGCCATACTTACTAAATGTTACTTGAATATTGTTACTGCTGTAATTGCCTATTGCTCATGTTTGATCTATTCTTACTGTATACTGCCTTGAGTGAATTCCTTCAAAAAGGAGGTAAATAAATCCTAATAAATAAGTTAGGCTTGGTTCATTACCCATAGAAATAAAAATGTGTCTGCATGCAACTATTCAGAAACATTATTTTGTTTAAAAATGTATTTAAATTATGGTGAAGTATGGCTAGCAGCAAGAGAGAGGCTCTTTTTTCTGTTGTCTTTGGCTACAACATACATTGATTTTCTAAATAATATAATTATATTTTTCATTTATTTTCCTATATATACTTCCAAGCTAGCGATTCCTGTGCAGTAAATGAGAGGAAGCTCATTCAATTCCTATGGTCTTTCTCTCATTTGACATGTGGGAATCGCTAACTTGGCTCTGTAAAAAGCCCTGAATTTAATTCCAACATTTCTAGTCCTCACGTGGTCTTCAAAGTTCAAGGTGGATTATAAATTATATAAATCAGTCAACATAATTAAAAAGTTAAAAAAAGTAATCGCATGTTAAGTAATAATAATAAGGTGCTCATTTTCAAAGCACATAGCATATGTAACTTTGTAAGTCTGTGCTTTGAAAATGAGCCTCTTAATATCATAAAATAACATATACAATTAAAAATACTAAAGGCCCTGTTTACTAAGCCGCGTTAGCATTTTTAACGCACGTTAACCACATACGCGCGTTAACTGTGTACACGCCTACTTCTTTATTGGATATTTGTTTCTAGTTTGTTCATCTAGAATGGGAATATGTAAGTGTTTAGGTTTTTTGCATTCAAGTTGCATTTTATAACATTGTACAATTGCAGTTTCTGCTTGCCAAAGTGTGGTAAAGGAAAACCAGCACTTATACGACGACACACCATAGAAGATAGAAGTGAATTGATATCTTGTATTGAGACTGGAAACTATGCAAAAGCAGCAAGGATTGCAGCTGGTAAGTAGAGTTATATTTGGAATTAAAACTACAATGGGTACATTTTCATTTTAATATGGTAATTTTGTCTAATTATTGCTGCTTCTTTTTTTTTTTTGTGGGACAGATTTTTGAAAAGGAATATTCCTTGTAGTCAGCAATGCTCGTTATTCCTTTTCTGCAAATATTGGGTATATCAGGATATATTGAATTAGCAGACTTGAAGTTTGTGAACAATAGTGCCATTCCTTGGGCTCTAATCTGTTAACATTCATGCATCTTGTGTACACTTCCATCAATTCTTTCATGTTTTATAATGGGCTGGAAGTAGCAGCAGGTGGGAAACGCAATGGGCTGGAAGCAGCATGTAATCTAAGCTGGCATATACATGATGGACTGGAGAAAATAAGTAAATTCCATCTCAGTAAGGTGAAGGGATTGCCATACATCAAGGAGGCCCAATTGCTGAGACACAGAATTGACTTCTTTGTGCCCATGATCCATGCCTGGGATCTTAGACGGTTTAGAATCCACTACAGAATCCACAGTGACATAGTAACATAGTAGATGATGGCAGATAAAGACCTGTATGGTTCATCCAGTCTACCCGAAGAGATAAACTCATTACATAAGGTATGAGGTGATATAAGGTGATACAACATATTTATTTATTTATTTATTTATTTATAGTACATTTCTACCCCACATTTTCCCACGCATGCAGGCACAATGTGGCTAATATAGGATAAGTAAAAATGACAATACAATAAGAGAAATGGTAAGAGACAAAAATTAGGCGGGGAAGGGGGCATAACAGTTTCAGGGGTATGTAAGTGGGGCTATTGATCTGTAAGAGTGTAAGGGGAGTAGACCATTCCAAATAGGTGGGTTTTCAGCAGCCTCTTGAACAGTTGGTGATCCATTTGCAGTTTTAAGTATTTCAGCAGGACATTCCAATTCTTGGCACAGGAGTATTGGAAAGACGAAGTGAAGATCTTCTTGCATTTGACGCCTCTGCAATTTGGGAAGTGCAGGTTGAGATACGACCTCAAGGTGGCTACTGCATTTCTGGGTGGGAGGTCGATAAGGTGACGCATATATTCCGGAGCTTGTCCGTAAATGATTTTCTCCGAGGACAAGCAGGCTGTTTGTTCTCACTGATGGGTGACGTCCACGGCAGCCCCTCCAATCGGAATCTTCACTAGCAAAGTCCTTTGCTAGCCCTCGCGCGCCTGTGCGCACCGCGCATGCGCGGCCGTCTTCCCGCCCGAAACCGGCTCGAGCCGGCCAGTCTTCTTTCGTCCGCACTCGGTACGGTTGTGTTTTCGCCGTGTCGAGCCCCGGAAAGTCGACCTCGCGCGTCCTTTTTCTCTTCGACGTGTTTTTTTTTTTTTTTTCTTCGGAAAATCTTTAAAAATTTGTTCGGGAAGTGCTCCGGAAGCCCCCTCGGGTTTCTCTTTGCCCCTTCCCGTATTTTCAGACTTTGCCCCGGTAAGTTTTCTTTCGTCATCGGGGTAGGCCTCTTTTCGGCCTCGGTCGAGATTTTTCTCCCTCAAAGTTTTGGTGCTCACTTTCGTCATTTCGGATTTTGATTTCGCCGGCGTGATTTTTCCGCCCATGACATCAAAGCCTTCCAGCGGCTTCAAGAAGTGCACCCAGTGCGCCCGGGTAATCTCGCTCACTGACAGGCACGCGTCGTGTCTTCAGTGTCTGGGGGCCGAGCACCGCCCTCAGGCCTGTAGTCTGTGTTCCCTTTTGCAAAGGCAGACTCAGGTAGCGAGATTGGCCCAGTGGAACGTTTTGTTCTCGGGCTCTTCGTCGGCATCGGCACCGGGGGTATCGTGTGCATCGGCGTCTTCAGCGTCCAGAGCTTCATCCTCGGCCGCCAGTGCATCGAGGCATCAGACCTCTGCATCGGCGCCGAGACATCGGATAGCTGCATCGACGTCGATGGTACCGGGACCTCGTCTGCTGATGTCGTCGGACGGTGGTGCATCGTCTGGAGTGCAGGTGAGGGCTGTCCATTCCCCTGCTGGTGGCGGTGAGCCTTCGGGTGGGTCTCCCCCTACCCTGAGGGCTCCTGCGGTACAGCCCCCCCGAGACCGACCTCCTTCGGCCTCGGCCCCGAGGAAGCGACGGCTGGATTCTACGTCCTCCTCGTCGGTACCGGGAAGCTCCGGTGACATGCTTCGTTCCAAGAAGTCGAAGAAGCATCGTCACCGGTCCCCTTCCCGTGTCGGTACCGAGAGTTCTGGGTCGCCGAGGGAGTCGGCACCCAGCAGGCATCGGCACCGAGAGGACCGCTCACCCTCTGTTCAGGAGGTGTCGATGCGCTCCACTCTGGACAGCCCGGAACAGCCTCCACGCCCGGAACAGGTTCTGACGTCGACGCCTGCATCGACTTCCATGCCTTTCTCTGCAGCCGCTCTGAACGAGAGCCTCCGGGCCGTTCTCCCAGAGATTCTGGGAGAGCTGTTGCGCCCTACCCCTCCGGTACCGGTGGTGCTTGCGCCACTGGTACCGTCGAGCGTGGCGCCGGCAGGTCCATCGCCCGAGGTGAGGTCTCCGGCGTCGGTGCCGCGTGCGGTGCCGGCTGCCGTCGCCTTCCAGGAAGGCTCCCCGACTACGTCGGCGGAGGGAGCTTCGCCGATGCGGGCGAGGGAGTCTACCTCTCGACGCCCCCATCGTGGACGTGGCTCCACAGAGTCGAGTCGGGCACGGTTGCAGACACAGGTCCGTGAACTTGTGTCTGACACCGAGGGTGAGGCCTCGTGGGAAGAGGAAGAAGACCCCAGATATTTCTCTGACGAGGAGTCTGAGGGTCTTCCTTCCGATCCCACTCCCTCTCCTGAAAGACAGCTTTCCCCTCCTGAGAGTCTGTCTTTCGCTTCCTTTGTCCGGAAGATGTCTACGGCCATCCCCTTCCCGGTGGTTGTGGAGGACGAGCCCAGGGCTGAAATGTTTGAGCTCCTGGACTATCCTTCTCCACCTAAGGAAGCGTCCACTGTTCCCCTGCACCATGTCCTCAAAAAGACATTGCTGGCGAACTGGACCAAGCCTTTAACTAATCCCCACATCCCCAAGAAGATCGAGTCCCAGTACCGGATCCATGGGGACCCAGATCTGATGCGCACCCAGTTGCCTCATGATTCTGGAGTTGTGGATCTGGCCCTAAAGAAGGCTAAGAGTTCTAGGGAGCATGCTTCGGCGTCCCCGGACAAGGACTCTAGAACCTTAGACTCCTTTGGGAGGAAGGCCTACCATTCTTCTATGCTCGTGGCCAAAATTCAGTCTTACCAGCTCTACACGAGCATACACATGCGGAACAATGTGCGGCAGTTGGCGGGCTTGGTTGATGCTCTCCCCCCTGAGCAAGCCAAGCCTTTTCAGGAGGTGGTCAGGCAGCTGAAGGCGTGCAGAAAATTCCTGGCCAGAGGGGTGTATGACACCTTTGATGTTGCGTCCAGGGCCGCTGCTCAAGGTGTGGTGATACGCAGGCTCTCATGGCTGCGTGCCTCCGACCTGGAGAATAGAATCCAGCAGCGGATTGCGGACTCGCCTTGCCGTGCGGATAATATTTTTGGAGAGAAAGTCGAACAGGTGGTAGAGCAGCTCCACCAGCGGGACACCGCATTCGACAAGTTCTCCCGCCGGCAGCTTTCAGCTTCTACCTCTACAGGTAGACGATTTTTTGGGGGAAGGAAGACTGTTCCCTACTCTTCTGGCAAGCGTAGGTACAATCCTCCTTCTCGACAGCCTGCGGCCCAGGCTATGCCCCAGCGCGCTCGCTCTCGTCAGCAGCGTGCGACTCAGCAAGGCCCCTCTGCTCCCCAGCAAAAGCAAGGGGCGAGCTTTTGACTGGCTCCAGCAGAGCATAGCCGCCATCCAAGTGTCAGTGCCGGGCGACCTGCCAGTCGGAGGGAGGTTGAAAGCTTTTCACCAAAGGTGGCCTCTCATAACCTCTGATCAGTGGGTTCTCCAAATAGTCCGGCAAGGATACACCCTCAATTTGGCCTCAAAACCTCCAAATTGTCCACCGGGAGCTCAGTCTTACAGCTTCCAGCACAAGCAGGTACTTGCAGAGGAACTCTTCGCCCTTCTCAGCGCCAATGCGGTCGAGCCCGTGCCATCCGGGCAAGAAGGGCTGGGATTCTATTCCAGGTACTTCCTTGTGGAAAAGAAAACAGGGGGGATGCGTCCCATCCTAGACCTAAGGGCCCCGAACAAATATCTGGTCAAAGAAAAGTTCAGGATGCTTTCCCTGGGCACCCTACTTCCCATGATTCAGGAAAACGATTGGCTATGCTCTCTGGACTTGAAGGATGCCTACACACACATCCCGATACTGCCAGCTCACAGACAGTATCTGCGATTTCAGCTGGGCACACGTCACTTCCAGTACTGTGTGCTACCCTTTGGGCTCGCCTCTGCGCCCAGGGTGTTCACAAAGTGCTTGGCTGTAGTAGCAGCAGCATTTCGCAGACTGGGGGTGCACGTGTTCCCATATCTCGACGATTGGCTGGTGAAGAACACCTCCGAGGCAGGAGCCCTGCAGTCCATGCAGATGACTATTCGCCTCCTGGAGCTACTGGGGTTTGTGATAAATTACCCAAAGTCCCATCTTCTCCCGGCGCAGAGACTCGAATTCAAAGGAGCTCTGCTGGATTCTCGGACGGCTCGCGCCTATCTCCCAGAGGCGAGGGCCAACAACTTGTTGTCCCTCGTCTCGCGGGTGCGAGCGTCCCAGCAGATCACAGCTCGGCAGATGTTGAGATTGCTGGGCCACATGGCCTCCACAGTTCATGTGACTCCCATGGCCCACCTTCACATGAGATCTGCTCAATGGACCCTAGCTTCCCAGTGGTTTCAGGCTGCTGGGGATCTAGAAGACGTGATCCACCTGTCCACGAGTTTTCTCGAATCCCTGTATTGGTGGACGATTTGCTCCAATTTGACTCTGGGACGTCCTTTCCAAATTCCTCAGCCACAAAAAGTGCTGACCACGGATGCGTCTCTCCTTGGATGGGGAGCTCATGTCGATGGGCTTCACACCCAAAGAACCTGGTCCCTCCAGGAACGCGATCTACAGATCAATCTCCTGGAGTTGCGAGCGATCTGGAACGCTCTGAAGGCTTTCAGAGATCGGCTGTCCCACCAAATTATCCAAATTCAGACAGACAACCAGGTTGCCATGTACTACGTCAACAAGCAGGGGGGCACCGGATCTCGCCCCCTGTGTCAGGAAGCCGTCAGCATGTGGCTCTGGGCTCGCCGTCACGGCATGGTGCTCCAAGCCACATATCTGGCAGGCGTAAACAACAGTCTGGCCGACAGGTTGAGCAGGATTATGCAACCTCACGAGTGGTCGCTCAATTCCCGAGTGGTGCGCCAGATCTTCCAAGCGTGGGGCACCCCCTTGGTGGATCTCTTCGCATCTCGAGCAAACCACAAAGTCCCTCAGTTCTGTTCCAGGCTTCAGGCCCACGGCAGACTGGCATCGGATGCCTTCCTCCTGCATTGGGGGGAGGGCCTGCTGTATGCTTATCCTCCCATACCTCTGGTGGGGAAGACTTTGTTGAAACTCAAGCAAGATCGAGGCACCATGATTCTGATTGCTCCTTTTTGGCCGCGTCAGATCTGGTTCCCTCTTCTTCTGGAGTTGTCCTCCGAAGAACCCTGGAGATTGGAGTGTTTTCCGACCCTCATCACACAGGACGAAGGGGCGCTTCTGCATCCCAACCTCCGGTCCCTGGCTCTCACGGTCTGGATGTTGAGAGCGTAGACTTTGCCTCTTTGGGTCTGTCAGAGGGTGTCTCCCGCATCTTGCTTGCTTCCAGGAAAGATTCCACTAAGAGGAGTTACTTCTTTCTATGGAGGAGGTTTGCCGTCTGGTGTGACAGCAAGGCCCTAGATCCTCGCTCTTGTCCTACACAGACCCTGCTTGAATACCTTCTGCACTTGTCTGAGTCTGGGCTCAAGACCAACTCTGTAAGGGTTCACCTTAGTGCAATCAGTGCATACCATTACCGTGTGGAAGGTAAGCCGATCTCAGGACAGCCTTTAGTTGTTCGCTTCATGAGAGGTTTGCTTTTGTCAAAGCCCCCTGTCAAGCCTCCTACAGTATCATGGGATCTCAATGTCGTTCTCACCCAGCTGATGAAACCTCCTTTTGAGCCACTGAATTCCTGCCATCTGAAGTTCTTGACCTGGAAGGTCATTTTCTTGGTGGCAGTTACTTCAGCTCGTAGAGTCAGTGAGCTTCAGGCCCTGGTAGCCCAGGCCCCTTACACCAAATTTCATCATAACAGAGTAGTCCTCCGCACTCACCCTAAGTTCTTGCCAAAGGTCGTGTCGGAGTTCCATCTGAACCAGTCAATTGTCTTGCCAACATTCTTTCCCCGTCCTCATTCCTGCCCTGCTGAACATCAGCTGCACACTTTGGACTGCAAGAGAGCATTGGCCTTCTACCTGGAGCGGACACAGCCCAACAGACAGTCCGCCGAATTGTTTGTTTCTTTTGATCCCAATAGGAGGGGAGTGGCTGTGGGGAAACGCACCATATCCAATTGGCTAGCAGATTGCATTTCCTTCACTTACGCCCAGGCTGGGCTGACTCTTGAGGGTCATGTCACGGCTCATAATGTTAGAGCCATGGCAGCGTCGGTAGCCCACTTGAAGTCAGCCTCTATTGAAGAAATTTGCAAAGCTGCGACGTGGTCATCTGTCCACGCATTCACATCTCATTACTGCCTGCAGCAGGATACCCGACGCGACAGTCGGTTCGGGCAGTCAATTCTTCAGAACCTGTTTGGGCTTTAGGATCCAACTCCACCCCCCGAGGGCCCTGTTTGTTCTGTTCCAGGCTGCACTCTCAGTTAGTTGGTAAATTTTTTAGGTCAATCTCAGTTATGTCCTCGCCGTTGCGAGGCCCAATTGACCATGGTTGTTGTTTTGAGTGAGCCTGGGGGCTAGGGATACCCCATCAGTGAGAACAAGCAGCCTGCTTGTCCTCGGAGAAAGCGAATGCTACATACCTGTAGAAGGTATTCTCCGAGGACAGCAGGCTGATTGTTCTCACAAACCCGCCCGCCTCCCCTTTGGAGTTGTGTCTTCCCTTGTCTTTGTCTTGCTACATATGAGACTGGCCGGCTCGAGCCGGTTTCGGGCGGGAAGACGGCCGCGCATGCGCGGTGCGCGCGGGCGTGCGAGGGCTAGCAAAGGACTTTGCTAGTGAAGGTTCCGATTGGAGGGGCTGCCGTGGACGTCACCCATCAGTGAGAACAATCAGCCTGCTGTCCTCGGAGAATACCTTCTACAGGTATGTAGCATTCGCTTTATGAGTTAGTGAGCAAATT